>NW_027225189.1:0-57509 GCF_041296235.1 Equus asinus
GCAGGTGATTTTGGTGTGTCCGGCAGGTTGTTCCGTTCTGTCCGATAGGTTGTTCCGACATGTCCAGCACGTGCTTCTGGCACTTCTGAGAGGTGGTTCTGGCATGCCGGGCAGGTTATTCCGGAGTGTCCGGTAAGTGGTTCTGGTGTAGCCGGCAGTTCATTTTGGCGTGTCTGGCACATGGGTCCTGCGAGTCGAGCAGGTGGTTCCGGCGTGCTCGGCAGGTGGTCCAGGCATGTCCGGCAGGTGGTTCCAGTCTGTCCAGGACGTGGTTCCAGCGTGTCCGGCACGTGGTTCTCTTACGTCTGAGAGGTGGTTCCTGCATGCCTGGCAGGTTATTGCGGATTGTCTGCCAGGTGGTTCTCTCATAGCCAGCTGTTGATTTTGGCCTGTCAGGCAGGTGGTTCTGGTGAGTCCAGCAGGTGGCTCCGGCGTGCTCGGCAGGTGGTTCTGGCATGTCTGGCAGGTGGTTCCGGCGAGTTGAGCAGCTGGTTCCAGCCTGTCCGTCAGGTTAGGGTTAGGGATAGGGTTAGGGTTACAGTAGGGTTAGGGTTTAGGGTTTTGGGGTTAGGGGTTAGGGTTAGGGGTAGGGTTAGGGTTAGGGTTACGGTTGGGTTAGGGTTTAGGGTTAGGCTTAGGGTTAGGGGTTAGGGTTAGGGTTATGGTTTGGGGATAGGGTTAGGGTTAGGGTTAGGGCCCGGCACGTGTTCCGGTGAGGCGAGCAGGTGGCTCCGGCTGCGCTCGGCAGGTGCTTCCGCTGCGCCCGGCAGGTGGTTCCGGCGAGGCGAGCAGGTTGTTCCTGCGTGCTCGGCAGGTGGTTCAGTTGGGTCTAGCAGGTGGTTTCGGTCTGTTCGGGGTGTGGTTCCAGCATCTCAGGCACATGGTTCTGGCACGTCTGAGAGGTGGTTCCGGCTGGCCCAACAGGTGTTTCTGGAGTCTCCGCCAAGTGGTTCTGGCGTAGCTGGCAGGTGGTTCAGCCAGCCCGGCAGGTGTTTCCGGAGTGTTCACCAACTGGCTGTGGCGTAGCCGGCAGGTGATTTTGGCGTGTCCGACAGGTGGTTCTGGCGAGTCGAGCAGGTGCTTCCGGCATGCTCGGCAGGTGCTTCCGGTGTCATTGGCATGTGGTTCTGGCAGGTCTGAGAGGTGGTTCCGGCATGCCTGACAGGTGATTCCGGAGTGTTTGCCAAGCGGTTCTGGCATAGGCGGCAGGTGATTTTGCCATGTCCAGAATGTGGTTCCAGCGAGTCGAAAATGTGGTTCCGGCGTGTCCGGCAGGTGTTTCCGGTCTGTCCAGCAGCTGGTTCTGGGGTGTCCGGCATGAGGTTCTGGCACGTCTGTGAGGTGGTTCCGGCCGGCCCGACATGCGTTTCCGGAGTGTCCGCCACGTGGTTCAGGCGCGTCTGAGAGGTGGTTCCAGCATGCCCGGCAGGTTTTCCCGGAGAGTCCTCCAAGTGGTTCTGGCGTAGCCCGCAGGTGATTTTGGTGTGTCCGGCAGGTTGTTCCGTTCTGTCCGATAGGTTGTTCCGACATGTCCAGCACGTGCTTCTCGCACTTCTGAGAGGTGGTTCTGGCATGCCGGGCAGGTTATTCCGGAGTGTCCGGTAAGTGGTTCTGGTGTAGCCGGCAGTTCATTTTGGCGTGTCTGGCACATGGGTCCTGCGAGTCGAGCAGGTGGTTCCGGCGTGCTCGGCAGGTGGTCCAGGCATGTCCGGCAGGTGGTTCCAGTCTGTCCAGGACGTGGTTCCAGCGTGTCCGGCACGTGGTTCTCTTACGTCTGAGAGGTGGTTCCTGCATGCCTGGCAGGTTATTGCGGATTGTCTGCCAGGTGGTTCTCTCATAGCCAGCTGTTGATTTTGGCCTGTCAGGCAGGTGGTTCTGGTGAGTCCAGCAGGTGGCTCCGGCGTGCTCGGCAGGTGGTTCTGGCATGTCTGGCAGGTGGTTCCGGCGAGTTGAGCAGCTGGTTCCAGCCTGTCCGTCAGGTTAGGGTTAGGGATAGGGTTAGGGTTACGGTTAGGGTTAGGGTTTAGGGTTTGGGGTTAGGGGTTAGGGTTAGGGGTAGGGTTAGGGTTAGGGTTACGGTTGGGTTAGGGTTTAGGGTTAGGCTTAGGGTTAGGGGTTAGGGTTAGGGTTAGGGTTTGGGGATAGGGTTAGGGTTAGGGTTAGGGTTAGGGCCCGGCACGTGGTTCCGGCGAGGCGAGCAGGTGGCTCCGGCGCGCTCGGCAGGTGCTTCCGCTGCGCCCGGCAGGTGGTTCCGGCGCGCTCGGCAGGTTGTTCCTGCGTGCTCGGCAGGTGGTTCAGTTGGGTCTAGCAGGTGGTTTCGGTCTGTTCGGGGTGTGGTTCCAGCATCTCAGGCACATGGTTCTGGCACGTCTGAGAGGTGGTTCCGGCTGGCCCAACAGGTGTTTCTGGAGTCTCCGACAAGTGGTTCTGGCGTAGCTGGCAGGTGGTTCCAGCCAGCCCGGCAGGTGTTTCCGGAGTGTTCACCAACTGGCTGTGGCGTAGCCGGCAGGTGATTTTGGCGTGTCCGACAGGTGGTTCTGGCGAGTCGAGCAGGTGCTTCCGGCATGCTCGGCAGGTGCTTCCGGTGTCATTGGCATGTGGTTCTGGCAGGTCTGAGAGGTGGTTCCGGCATGCCTGACAGGTGATTCCGGAGTGTTCGCCAAGCGGTTCTGGCATAGGCGGCAGGTGATTTTGCCATGTCCAGAATGTGGTTCCAGCGAGTCGAACATGTGGTTCCGGCGTGTCCGGCAGGTGTTTCCGGTCTGTCCAGCAGCTGGTTCTGGGGTGTCCGGCATGAGGTTCTGGCACGTCTGAGAGGTGGTTCCGGCCGGCCCGACATGCGTTTCCGGAGTGTCCGCCACGTGG
Source organism: Equus asinus (assembly GCF_041296235.1). NCBI lineage: Eukaryota > Metazoa > Chordata > Mammalia > Perissodactyla > Equidae > Equus > Equus asinus. The sequence continues at coordinate 2,866 of NW_027225189.1, forward strand.
TTCAGGCGCGTCTGAGAGGTGGTTCCAGCATGCCCGGCAGGTTTTCCCGGAGAGTCCTCCAAGTGGTTCTGGCGTAGCCCGCAGGTGATTTTGGTGTGTCCGGCAGGTTGTTCCGTTCTGTCCGATAGGTTGTTCCGACATGTCCAGCACGTGCTTCTGGCACTTCTGAGAGGTGGTTCTGGCATGCCGGGCAGGTTATTCCGGAGTGTCCGGTAAGTGGTTCTGGTGTAGCCGGCAGTTCATTTTGGCGTGTCTGGCACATGGGTCCTGCGAGTCGAGCAGGTGGTTCCGGCGTGCTCGGCAGGTGGTCCAGGCATGTCCGGCAGGTGGTTCCAGTCTGTCCAGGACGTGGTTCCAGCGTGTCCGGCACGTGGTTCTCTTACGTCTGAGAGGTGGTTCCTGCATGCCTGGCAGGTTATTGCGGATTGTCTGCCAGGTGGTTCTCTCATAGCCAGCTGTTGATTTTGGCCTGTCAGGCAGGTGGTTCTGGTGAGTCCAGCAGGTGGCTCCGGCGTGCTCGGCAGGTGGTTCTGGCATGTCTGGCAGGTGGTTCCGGCGAGTTGAGCAGCTGGTTCCAGCCTGTCCGTCAGGTTAGGGTTAGGGATAGGGTTAGGGTTACGGTTAGGGTTAGGGTTTAGGGTTTGGGGTTAGGGGTTAGGGTTAGGGGTAGGGTTAGGGTTAGGGTTACGGTTGGGTTAGGGTTTAGGGTTAGGCTTAGGGTTAGGGGTTAGGGTTAGGGTTAGGGTTTGGGGATAGGGTTAGGGTTAGGGTTAGGGTTAGGGCCCGGCACGTGGTTCCGGCGAGGCGAGCAGGTGGCTCCGGCGCGCTCGGCAGGTGCTTCCGCTGCGCCCGGCAGGTGGTTCCGGCGAGGCGAGCAGGTTGTTCCTGCGTGCTCGGCAGGTGCTTCAGTTGGGTGTGGCAGGTGGTTTCGGTCTGTTCGGGGTGTGGTTCCAGCATCTCAGGCACATGGTTCAGGCACGTCTGAGAGGTGGTTCCGGCTGGCCCAACAGGTGTTTCTGGAGTCTCCGCCAAGTGGTTCTGGCGTAGCTGGCAGGTGATGTTGGCGTGACTGGCAGGTGGTTCCAGCCAGCCCGGCAGGTGTTTCCGGAGTGTTCACCAACTGGCTGTGGCGTAGCCGGCAGGTGATTTTGGCGTGTCCGACAGGTGGTTCTGGCGAGTCGAGCAGGTGCTTCCGGCATGCTCGGCAGGTGCTTCCGGTGTCATTGGCATGTGGTTCTGGCAGGTCTGAGAGGTGGTTCCGGCATGCCTGACAGGTGATTCCGGAGTGTTCGCCAAGCGGTTCTGGCATAGGCGGCAGGTGATTTTGCCATGTCCAGAATGTGGTTCCAGCGAGTCGAAAATGTGGTTCCGGCGTGTCCGGCAGGTGTTTCCGGTCTGTCCAGCAGCTGGTTCTGGGGTGTCCGGCATGAGGTTCTGGCACGTCTGAGAGGTGGTTCCGGCCGGCCCGACATGCGTTTCCGGAGTGTCCGCCACGTGGTTCAGGCGCGTCTGAGAGGTGGTTCCAGCATGCCCGGCAGGTTTTCCCGGAGAGTCCTCCAAGTGGTTCTGGCGTAGCCCGCAGGTGATTTTGGTGTGTCCGGCAGGTTGTTCCGTTCTGTCCGATAGGTTGTTCCGGCATGTCCAGCACGTGCTTCTGGCACTTCTGAGAGGTGGTTCTGGCATGCCGGGCAGGTTATTCCGGAGTGTCCGGTAAGTGGTTCTGGTGTAGCCGGCAGTTCATTTTGGCGTGTCTGGCACATGGGTCCTGCGAGTCGAGCAGGTGGTTCCGGCGTGCTCGGCAGGTGGTCCAGGCATGTCCGGCAGGTGGTTCCAGTCTGTCCAGGACGTGGTTCCAGCGTGTCCGGCACGTGGTTCTCTTACGTCTGAGAGGTGGTTCCTGCATGCCTGGCAGGTTATTGCGGATTGTCTGCCAGGTGGTTCTCTCATAGCCAGCTGTTGATTTTGGCCTGTCAGGCAGGTGGTTCTGGTGAGTCCAGCAGGTGGCTCCGGCGTGCTCGGCAGGTGGTTCTGGCATGTCTGGCAGGTGGTTCCGGCGAGTTGAGCAGCTTGTTCCAGCCTGTCCGTCAGGTTAGGGTTAGGGATAGGGTTAGGGTTAGGGTTAGGGTTAGGGTTTAGGGTTTGGGGTTAGGGGTTAGGGTTAGGGGTAGGGTTAGGGTTAGGGTTACGGTTGGGTTAGGGTTTAGGGTTAGGCTTAGGGTTAGGGGTTAGGGTTAGGGTTAGGGTTTGGGGATAGGGTTAGGGTTAGGGTTAGGGTTAGGGCCCGGCACGTGGTTCCGGCGACGCGAGCAGGTGGCTCCGGCGCGCTCGGCAGGTGCTTCCGCTGCGCCCGGCAGGTGGTTCCGGCGAGGCGAGCAGGTTGTTCCTGCGTGCTCGGCAGGTGGTTCAGTTGGGTCTAGCAGGTGGTTTCGGTCTGTTCGGGGTGTGGTTCCAGCATCTCAGGCACATGGTTCTGGCACGTCTGAGAGGTGGTTCCGGCTGGCCCAACAGGTGTTTCTGGAGTCTCCGCCAAGTGGTTCTGGCGTAGCTGGCAGGTGGTTCCAGCCAGCCCGGCAGGTGTTTCCGGAGTGTTCACCAACTGGCTGTGGCGTAGCCGGCAGGTGATTTTGGCGTGTCTGACAGGTGGTTCTGGCGAGTCGAGCAGGTGCTTCCGGCATGCTCGGCAGGTGCTTCCGGTGTCATTGGCATGTGGTTCTGGCAGGTCTGAGAGGTGGTTCCGGCATGCCTGACAGGTGATTCCGGAGTGTTCGCCAAGCGGTTCTGGCATAGGCGGCAGGTGATTTTGCCATGTCCAGAATGTGGTTCCAGCGAGTCGAAAATGTGGTTCCGGCGTGTCCGGCAGGTGTTTCCGGTCTGTCCAGCAGCTGGTTCTGGGGTGTCCGGCATGAGGTTCTGGCACGTCTGAGAGGTGGTTCCGGCCGGCCCGACATGCGTTTCCGGAGTGTCCGCCACGTGGTTCAGGCGCGTCTGAGAGGTGGTTCCAGCATGCCCGGCAGGTTTTCCCGGAGAGTCCTCCAAGTGGTTCTGGCGTAGCCCGCAGGTGATTTTGGTGTGTCCGGCAGGTTGTTCCGTTCTGTCCGATAGGTTGTTCCGACATGTCCAGCACGTGCTTCTGGCACTTCTGAGAGGTGGTTCTGGCATGCCGGGCAGGTTATTCCGGAGTGTCCGGTAAGTGGTTCTGGTGTAGCCGGCAGTTCATTTTGGCGTGTCTGGCACATGGGTCCTGCGAGTCGAGCAGGTGGTTCCGGCGTGCTCGGCAGGTGGTCCAGGCATGTCCGGCAGGTGGTTCCAGTCTGTCCAGGACGTGGTTCCAGCGTGTCCGGCACGTGGTTCTCTTACGTCTGAGAGGTGGTTTCTGCATGCCTGGCAGGTTATTGCGGATTGTCTGCCAGGTGGTTCTCTCATAGCCAGCTGTTGATTTTGGCCTGTCAGGCAGGTGGTTCTGGTGAGTCCAGCAGGTGGCTCCGGCGTGCTCGGCAGGTGGTTCTGGCATGTCTGGCAGGTGGTTCCGGCGAGTTGAGCAGCTGGTTCCAGCCTGTCCGTCAGGTTAGGGTTAGGGATAGGGTTAGGGTTAGGGTTAGGGTTAGGGTTTAGGGTTTGGGGTTAGGGGTTAGGGTTAGGGGTAGGGTTAGGGTTAGGGTTACGGTTGGGTTAGGGTTTAGGGTTAGGCTTAGGGTTAGGGGTTAGGGTTAGGGTTAGGGTTTGGGGATAGGGTTAGGGTTAGGGTTAGGGTTAGGGCCCGGCACGTGGTTTCGGCGAGGCGAGCAGGTGGCTCCGGCGCGCTCGGCAGGTGCTTCCGCTGCACCCGGCAGGTGGTTCCGGCGCGCTCGGCAGGTTGTTCCTGCGTGCTCGGCAGGTGGTTCAGTTGGGTCTAGCAGGTGGTTTCGGTCTGTTCGGGGTGTGGTTCCAGCATCTCAGGCACGTGGTTCTGGCACGTCTGAGAGGTGGTTCCGGCTGGCCCAACAGGTGTTTCTGGAGTCTCCGCCAAGTGGTTCTGGCGTAGCTGGCAGGTGGTTCCAGCCAGCCCGGCAGGTGTTTCCGGAGTGTTCACCAACTGGCTGTGGCGTAGCCGGCAGGTGATTTTGGCGTGTCCGACAGGTGGTTCTGGCGAGTCGAGCAGGTGCTTCCGGCATGCTCGGCAGGTGCTTCCGGTGTCATTGGCATGTGGTTCTGGCAGGTCTGAGAGGTGGTTCCGGCATGCCTGACAGGTGATTCCGGAGTGTTCGCCAAGCGGTTCTGGCATAGGCGGCAGGTGATTTTGCCATGTCCAGAATGTGGTTCCAGCGAGTCGAAAATGTGGTTCCGGCGTGTCCGGCAGGTGTTTCCGGTCTGTCCAGCAGCTGGTTCTGGGGTGTCCGGCATGAGGTTCTGGCACGTCTGAGAGGTGGTTCCGGCCGGCCCGACATGCGTTTCCGGAGTGTCCGCCACGTGGTTCAGGCGCGTCTGAGAGGTGGTTCCAGCATGCCCGGCAGGTTTTCCCGGAGAGTCCTCCAAGTGGTTCTGGCGTAGCCCGCAGGTGATTTTGGTGTGTCCGGCAGGTTGTTCCGTTCTGTCCGATAGGTTGTTCCGGCATGTCCAGCACGTGCTTCTGGCACTTCTGAGAGGTGGTTCTGGCATGCCGGGCAGGTTATTCCGGAGTGTCCGGTAAGTGGTTCTGGTGTAGCCGGCAGTTCATTTTGGCGTGTCTGGCACATGGGTCCTGCGAGTCGAGCAGGTGGTTCCGGCGTGCTCGGCAGGTGGTCCAGGCATGTCCGGCAGGTGGTTCCAGTCTGTCCAGGACGTGGTTCCAGCGTGTCCGGCACGTGGTTCTCTTACGTCTGAGAGGTGGTTCCTGCATGCCTGGCAGGTTATTGCGGATTGTCTGCCAGGTGGTTCTCTCATAGCCAGCTGTTGATTTTGGCCTGTCAGGCAGGTGGTTCTGGTGAGTCCAGCAGGTGGCTCCGGCGTGCTCGGCAGGTGGTTCTGGCATGTCTGGCAGGTGGTTCCGGCGAGTTGAGCAGCTTGTTCCAGCCTGTCCGTCAGGTTAGGGTTAGGGATAGGGTTAGGGTTAGGGTTAGGGTTAGGGTTTAGGGTTTGGGGTTAGGGGTTAGGGTTAGGGGTAGGGTTAGGGTTAGGGTTACGGTTGGGTTAGGGTTTAGGGTTAGGCTTAGGGTTAGGGGTTAGGGTTAGGGTTAGGGTTTGGGGATAGGGTTAGGGTTATGGTTAGGGTTAGGGCCCGGCGTGTGGTTCCGGGGAGGCGAGCAGGTGGCTCCGGCGTGCTCGGCAGGAGCTTCCGCTCGGCCCGGCAGGTGGTTCCAGCGAGGCGAGCAGGTGGCTCCGGCGTGCTTGGCACGTGCTTGCGCTGGGCCCGGCAGGTGGTTCCGGCGAGGCGAGCAGGTGGCTCCGGCGCGCTCGGCAGGTGCTTCCGCTGCACCCGGCAGGTGGTTCCGGCGAGTTGAGCAGCTGGTTCCAGCCTGTCCGTCAGGTTAGGGTTAGGGATAGGGTTAGGGTTACAGTTAGGGTTAGGGTTTAGGGTTTGGGGTTAGGGGTTAGGGTTAGGGGTAGGGTTAGGGTTAGGGTTACGGTTGGGTTAGGGTTTAGGGTTAGGCTTAGGGTTAGGGGTTAGGGTTAGGGTTAGGGTTTGGGGATAGGGTTAGGGTTAGGGTTAGGGTTAGGGCCCGGCACGTGGTTCCGGCGACGCGAGCAGGTGGCTCCGGCGCGCTCGGCAGGTGCTTCCGCTGCGCCCGGCAGGTGGTTCCGGCGAGGCGAGCAGGTTGTTCCTGCGTGCTCGGCAGGTGGTTCAGTTGGGTCTAGCAGGTGGTTTCGGTCTGTTCGGGGTGTGGTTCCAGCATCTCAGGCACATGGTTCTGGCACGTCTGAGAGGTGGTTCCGGCTGGCCCAACAGGTGTTTCTGGAGTCTCCGCCAAGTGGTTCTGGCGTAGCTGGCAGGTGGTTCCAGCCAGCCCGGCAGGTGTTTCCGGAGTGTTCACCAACTGGCTGTGGCGTAGCCGGCAGGTGATTTTGGCGTGTCTGACAGGTGGTTCTGGCGAGTCGAGCAGGTGCTTCCGGCATGCTCGGCAGGTGCTTCCGGTGTCATTGGCATGTGGTTCTGGCAGGTCTGAGAGGTGGTTCCGGCATGCCTGACAGGTGATTCCGGAGTGTTCGCCAAGCGGTTCTGGCATAGGCGGCAGGTGATTTTGCCATGTCCAGAATGTGGTTCCAGCGAGTCGAAAATGTGGTTCCGGCGTGTCCGGCAGGTGTTTCCGGTCTGTCCAGCAGCTGGTTCTGGGGTGTCCGGCATGAGGTTCTGGCACGTCTGAGAGGTGGTTCCGGCCGGCCCGACATGCGTTTCCGGAGTGTCCGCCACGTGGTTCAGGCGCGTCTGAGAGGTGGTTCCAGCATGCCCGGCAGGTTTTCCCGGAGAGTCCTCCAAGTGGTTCTGGCGTAGCCCGCAGGTGATTTTGGTGTGTCCGGCAGGTTGTTCCGTTCTGTCCGATAGGTTGTTCCGACATGTCCAGCACGTGCTTCTGGCACTTCTGAGAGGTGGTTCTGGCATGCCGGGCAGGTTATTCCGGAGTGTCCGGTAAGTGGTTCTGGTGTAGCCGGCAGTTCATTTTGGCGTGTCTGGCACATGGGTCCTGCGAGTCGAGCAGGTGGTTCCGGCGTGCTCGGCAGGTGGTCCAGGCATGTCCGGCAGGTGGTTCCAGTCTGTCCAGGACGTGGTTCCAGCGTGTCCGGCACGTGGTTCTCTTACGTCTGAGAGGTGGTTTCTGCATGCCTGGCAGGTTATTGCGGATTGTCTGCCAGGTGGTTCTCTCATAGCCAGCTGTTGATTTTGGCCTGTCAGGCAGGTGGTTCTGGTGAGTCCAGCAGGTGGCTCCGGCGTGCTCGGCAGGTGGTTCTGGCATGTCTGGCAGGTGGTTCCGGCGAGTTGAGCAGCTGGTTCCAGCCTGTCCGTCAGGTTAGGGTTAGGGATAGGGTTAGGGTTAGGGTTAGGGTTAGGGTTTAGGGTTTGGGGTTAGGGGTTAGGGTTAGGGGTAGGGTTAGGGTTAGGGTTACGGTTGGGTTAGGGTTTAGGGTTAGGCTTAGGGTTAGGGGTTAGGGTTAGGGTTAGGGTTTGGGGATAGGGTTAGGGTTAGGGTTAGGGTTAGGGCCCGGCACGTGGTTTCGGCGAGGCGAGCAGGTGGCTCCGGCGCGCTCGGCAGGTGCTTCCGCTGCACCCGGCAGGTGGTTCCGGCGCGCTCGGCAGGTTGTTCCTGCGTGCTCGGCAGGTGGTTCAGTTGGGTCTAGCAGGTGGTTTCGGTCTGTTCGGGGTGTGGTTCCAGCATCTCAGGCACGTGGTTCTGGCACGTCTGAGAGGTGGTTCCGGCTGGCCCAACAGGTGTTTCTGGAGTCTCCGCCAAGTGGTTCTGGCGTAGCTGGCAGGTGGTTCCAGCCAGCCCGGCAGGTGTTTCCGGAGTGTTCACCAACTGGCTGTGGCGTAGCCGGCAGGTGATTTTGGCGTGTCCGACAGGTGGTTCTGGCGAGTCGAGCAGGTGCTTCCGGCATGCTCGGCAGGTGCTTCCGGTGTCATTGGCATGTGGTTCTGGCAGGTCTGAGAGGTGGTTCCGGCATGCCTGACAGGTGATTCCGGAGTGTTCGCCAAGCGGTTCTGGCATAGGCGGCAGGTGATTTTGCCATGTCCAGAATGTGGTTCCAGCGAGTCGAAAATGTGGTTCCGGCGTGTCCGGCAGGTGTTTCCGGTCTGTCCAGCAGCTGGTTCTGGGGTGTCCGGCATGAGGTTCTGGCACGTCTGAGAGGTGGTTCCGGCCGGCCCGACATGCGTTTCCGGAGTGTCCGCCACGTGGTTCAGGCGCGTCTGAGAGGTGGTTCCAGCATGCCCGGCAGGTTTTCCCGGAGAGTCCTCCAAGTGGTTCTGGCGTAGCCCGCAGGTGATTTTGGTGTGTCCGGCAGGTTGTTCCGTTCTGTCCGATAGGTTGTTCCGGCATGTCCAGCACGTGCTTCTGGCACTTCTGAGAGGTGGTTCTGGCATGCCGGGCAGGTTATTCCGGAGTGTCCGGTAAGTGGTTCTGGTGTAGCCGGCAGTTCATTTTGGCGTGTCTGGCACATGGGTCCTGCGAGTCGAGCAGGTGGTTCCGGCGTGCTCGGCAGGTGGTCCAGGCATGTCCGGCAGGTGGTTCCAGTCTGTCCAGGACGTGGTTCCAGCGTGTCCGGCACGTGGTTCTCTTACGTCTGAGAGGTGGTTCCTGCATGCCTGGCAGGTTATTGCGGATTGTCTGCCAGGTGGTTCTCTCATAGCCAGCTGTTGATTTTGGCCTGTCAGGCAGGTGGTTCTGGTGAGTCCAGCAGGTGGCTCCGGCGTGCTCGGCAGGTGGTTCTGGCATGTCTGGCAGGTGGTTCCGGCGAGTTGAGCAGCTGGTTCCAGCCTGTCCGTCAGGTTAGGGTTAGGGATAGGGTTAGGGTTACAGTTAGGGTTAGGGTTTAGGGTTTGGGGTTAGGGGTTAGGGTTAGGGGTAGGGTTAGGGTTAGGGTTACGGTTGGGTTAGGGTTTAGGGTTAGGCTTAGGGTTAGGGGTTAGGGTTAGGGTTATGGTTTGGGGATAGGGTTAGGGTTAGGGTTAGGGTTAGGGCCCGGCACGTGGTTCCGGTGAGGCGAGCAGGTGGCTCCGGCGCGCTCGGCAGGTGCTTCCGCTGCGCCCGGCAGGTGGTTCCGGCGAGGCGAGCAGGTTGTTCCTGCGTGCTCGGCAGGTGGTTCAGTTGGGTCTAGCAGGTGGTTTCGGTCTGTTCGGGGTGTGGTTCCAGCATCTCAGGCACGTGGTTCTGGCACGTCTGAGAGGTGGTTCCGGCTGGCCCAACAGGTGTTTCTGGAGTCTCCGCCAAGTGGTTCTGGCGTAGCTGGCAGGTGGTTCCAGCCAGCCCGGCAGGTGTTTCCGGAGTGTTCACCAACTGGCTGTGGCGTAGCCGGCAGGTGATTTTGGCGTGTCCGACAGGTGGTTCTGGCGAGTCGAGCAGGTGCTTCCGGCATGCTCGGCAGGTGCTTCCGGTGTCATTGGCATGTGGTTCTGGCAGGTCTGAGAGGTGGTTCCGGCATGCCTGACAGGTGATTCCGGAGTGTTCGCCAAGCGGTTCTGGCATAGGCGGCAGGTGATTTTGCCATGTCCAGAATGTGGTTCCAGCGAGTCGAAAATGTGGTTCCGGCGTGTCCGGCAGGTGTTTCCGGTCTGTCCAGCAGCTGGTTCTGGGGTGTCCGGCATGAGGTTCTGGCACGTCTGAGAGGTGGTTCCGGCCGGCCCGACATGCGTTTCCGGAGTGTCCGCCACGTGGTTCAGGCGCGTCTGAGAGGTGGTTCCAGCATGCCCGGCAGGTTTTCCCGGAGAGTCCTCCAAGTGGTTCTGGCGTAGCCCGCAGGTGATTTTGGTGTGTCCGGCAGGTTGTTCCGTTCTGTCCGATAGGTTGTTCCGACATGTCCAGCACGTGCTTCTGGCACTTCTGAGAGGTGGTTCTGGCATGCCGGGCAGGTTATTCCGGAGTGTCCGGTAAGTGGTTCTGGTGTAGCCGGCAGTTCATTTTGGCGTGTCTGGCACATGGGTCCTGCGAGTCGAGCAGGTGGTTCCGGCGTGCTCGGCAGGTGGTCCAGGCATGTCCGGCAGGTGGTTCCAGTCTGTCCAGGACGTGGTTCCAGCGTGTCCGGCACGTGGTTCTCTTACGTCTGAGAGGTGGTTCCTGCATGCCTGGCAGGTTATTGCGGATTGTCTGCCAGGTGGTTCTCTCATAGCCAGCTGTTGATTTTGGCCTGTCAGGCAGGTGGTTCTGGTGAGTCCAGCAGGTGGCTCCGGCGTGCTCGGCAGGTGGTTCTGGCATGTCTGGCAGGTGGTTCCGGCGAGTTGAGCAGCTGGTTCCAGCCTGTCCGTCAGGTTAGGGTTAGGGATAGGGTTAGGGTTACGGTTAGGGTTAGGGTTTAGGGTTTGGGGTTAGGGGTTAGGGTTAGGGGTAGGGTTAGGGTTAGGGTTACGGTTGGGTTAGGGTTTAGGGTTAGGCTTAGGGTTAGGGGTTAGGGTTAGGGTTAGGGTTTGGGGATAGGGTTAGGGTTAGGGTTAGGGTTAGGGCCCGGCACGTGGTTCCGGCGAGGCGAGCAGGTGGCTCCGGCGCGCTCGGCAGGTGCTTCCGCTGCGCCCGGCAGGTGGTTCCGGCGAGGCGAGCAGGTTGTTCCTGCGTGCTCGGCAGGTGCTTCAGTTGGGTGTGGCAGGTGGTTTCGGTCTGTTCGGGGTGTGGTTCCAGCATCTCAGGCACATGGTTCAGGCACGTCTGAGAGGTGGTTCCGGCTGGCCCAACAGGTGTTTCTGGAGTCTCCGCCAAGTGGTTCTGGCGTAGCTGGCAGGTGATGTTGGCGTGACTGGCAGGTGGTTCCAGCCAGCCCGGCAGGTGTTTCCGGAGTGTTCACCAACTGGCTGTGGCGTAGCCGGCAGGTGATTTTGGCGTGTCCGACAGGTGGTTCTGGCGAGTCGAGCAGGTGCTTCCGGCATGCTCGGCAGGTGCTTCCGGTGTCATTGGCATGTGGTTCTGGCAGGTCTGAGAGGTGGTTCCGGCATGCCTGACAGGTGATTCCGGAGTGTTCGCCAAGCGGTTCTGGCATAGGCGGCAGGTGATTTTGCCATGTCCAGAATGTGGTTCCAGCGAGTCGAAAATGTGGTTCCGGCGTGTCCGGCAGGTGTTTCCGGTCTGTCCAGCAGCTGGTTCTGGGGTGTCCGGCATGAGGTTCTGGCACGTCTGAGAGGTGGTTCCGGCCGGCCCAACATGCGTTTCCGGAGTGTCCGCCACGTGGTTCAGGCGCGTCTGAGAGGTGGTTCCAGCATGCCCGGCAGGTTTTCCCGGAGAGTCCTCCAAGTGGTTCTGGCGTAGCCCGCAGGTGATTTTGGTGTGTCCGGCAGGTTGTTCCGTTCTGTCCGATAGGTTGTTCCGGCATGTCCAGCACGTGCTTCTGGCACTTCTGAGAGGTGGTTCTGGCATGCCGGGCAGGTTATTCCGGAGTGTCCGGTAAGTGGTTCTGGTGTAGCCGGCAGTTCATTTTGGCGTGTCTGGCACATGGGTCCTGCGAGTCGAGCAGGTGGTTCCGGCGTGCTCGGCAGGTGGTCCAGGCATGTCCGGCAGGTGGTTCCAGTCTGTCCAGGACGTGGTTCCAGCGTGTCCGGCACGTGGTTCTCTTACGTCTGAGAGGTGGTTCCTGCATGCCTGGCAGGTTATTGCGGATTGTCTGCCAGGTGGTTCTCTCATAGCCAGCTGTTGATTTTGGCCTGTCAGGCAGGTGGTTCTGGTGAGTCCAGCAGGTGGCTCCGGCGTGCTCGGCAGGTGGTTCTGGCATGTCTGGCAGGTGGTTCCGGCGAGTTGAGCAGCTGGTTCCAGCCTGTCCGTCAGGTTAGGGTTAGGGATAGGGTTAGGGTTACGGTTAGGGTTAGGGTTTAGGGTTTGGGGTTAGGGGTTAGGGTTAGGGGTAGGGTTAGGGTTAGGGTTACGGTTGGGTTAGGGTTTAGGGTTAGGCTTAGGGTTAGGGGTTAGGGTTAGGGTTAGGGTTTGGGGATAGGGTTAGGGTTATGGTTAGGGTTAGGGCCCGGCGTGTGGTTCCGGGGAGGCGAGCAGGTGGCTCCGGCGTGCTCGGCAGGTGCTTCCGCTCGGCCCGGCAGGTGGTTCCAGCGAGGCGAGCAGGTGGCTCCGGCGTGCTTGGCACGTGCTTGCGCTGGGCCCGGCAGGTGGTTCCGGCGAGGCGAGCAGGTGGCTCCGGCGCGCTCGGCAGGTGCTTCCGCTGCACCCGGCAGGTGGTTCCGGCGAGTTGAGCAGCTGGTTCCAGCCTGTCCGTCAGGTTAGGGTTAGGGATAGGGTTAGGGTTACAGTTAGGGTTAGGGTTTAGGGTTTGGGGTTAGGGGTTAGGGTTAGGGGTAGGGTTAGGGTTAGGGTTACGGTTGGGTTAGGGTTTAGGGTTAGGCTTAGGGTTAGGGGTTAGGGTTAGGGTTAGGGTTTGGGGATAGGGTTAGGGTTAGGGTTAGGGTTACGGTTAGGGCCCGGCACGTGGTTCCGGCGACGCGAGCAGGTGGCTCCGGCGCGCTCGGCAGGTGCTTCCGCTGGGCCCGGCAGGTGGTTCCGGCGAGGCGAGCAGGTGGCTCCGGCGCTCGGCAGGTGCTTCCGCTGCGCCTGGCAGGTGGTTCCGGTGAGGCGAGCAGGTTGTTCCTGCGTGCTCGGCAGGTGGTTCAGTTGGGTCTGGCAGGTGGTTTCGGTCTGTTCGGGGTGTGGTTCCAGCATCTCAGGCACATGGTTCTGGCACGTCTGAGAGGTGGTTCCGGCTGGCCGAGCAGGTGTTTCTCTAGTCTCCGCCAAGTGGTTCTGGCGTAGCTGGCAGGTGATGTTGGCGTGACTGGCAGGTGGTTCCAGCCAGCCCGGCAGGTGTTTCCGGAGTGTTCACCAACTGGCTGTGGCGTAGCCGGCAGGTGATTTTGGCGTGTCCGACAGGTGGTTCTGGCGAGTCGAGCAGGTGCTTCCGGCATGCTCGGCAGGTGCTTCCGGTGTCATTGGCATGTGGTTCTGGCAGGTCTGAGAGGTGGTTCCGGCATGCCTGACAGGTGATTCCGGAGTGTTCGCCAAGCGGTTCTGGCATAGGCGGCAGGTGATTTTGCCATGTCCAGAATGTGGTTCCAGCGAGTCGAACATGTGGTTCCGGCGTGTCCGGCAGGTGTTTCCGGTCTGTCCAGCAGGTGGTTCTGGGGTGTCCGGCATGAGGTTCTGGCACGTCTGAGAGGTGGTTCCGGCCGGCCCGACATGCGTTTCCGGAGTGTCCGCCACGTGGTTCAGGCACGTCTGAGAGGTGGTTCCAGCATGCCCGGCAGGTTTTCCCGGAGAGTCCTCCAAGTGGTTCTGGCGTAGCCCGCAGGTGATTTTGGTGTGTCCGGCAGGTTGTTCCGTTCTGTCCGATAGGTTGTTCCGGCATGTCCAGCACGTGCTTCTGGCACTTCTGAGAGGTGGTTCTGGCATGCCGGGCAGGTTATTCCGGAGTGTCCGGTAAGTGGTTCTGGTGTAGCCGGCAGTTCATTTTGGCGTGTCTGGCACATGGGTCCTGCGAGTCGAGCAGGTGGTTCCGGCGTGCTCGGCAGGTGGTCCAGGCATGTCCGGCAGGTGGTTCCAGTCTGTCCAGGACGTGGTTCCAGCGTGTCCGGCACGTGGTTCTCTTACGTCTGAGAGGTGGTTCCTGCATGCCTGGCAGGTTATTGCGGATTGTCTGCCAGGTGGTTCTCTCATAGCCAGCTGTTGATTTTGGCCTGTCAGGCAGGTGGTTCTGGTGAGTCCAGCAGGTGGCTCCGGCGTGCTCGGCAGGTGGTTCTGGCATGTCTGGCAGGTGGTTCCGGCGAGTTGAGCAGCTGGTTCCAGCCTGTCCGTCAGGTTAGGGTTAGGGATAGGGTTAGGGTTACGGTTAGGGTTAGGGTTTAGGGTTTGGGGTTAGGGGTTAGGGTTAGGGGTAGGGTTAGGGTTAGGGTTACGGTTGGGTTAGGGTTTAGGGTTAGGCTTAGGGTTAGGGGATAGGGTTAGGGTTAGGGTTTGGGGATAGGGTTAGGGTTAGGGTTAGGGTTGGGGCCCGGCGCGTGGTTCCGGCGAGGCGAGCAGGTGGCTCCGGCGCGCTCGGCAGGTGCTTCCGCTGGGCCCGGCATGTGGTTCCGGCGAGGCGAGCAGGTGGCTCCGGCGCGCTCGGCAGGTGCTTCCGCTGCACCCGGCAGGTGGTTCCGGCGAGGCGAGCAGGTGGCTCCGGCGCGCCCGGCAGGTGCTTCCGCTGGGCCTGGCAGGTGGTTCCGGCGAGGCGAGCAGGAGGCTCCGGCGCGCCGGGCAGTTGTTTCCGGCGAGGCGAGCATGTGGCTCCGGCGCGCTCGGCAGGTACTTCCGCTGCGCCTGGCAGGTGGTTCCGGTGAGGCGAGCAGGTTGTTCCTGCGTGCTCGGCAGGTGGTTCAGTTGGGTCTGGCAGGTGGTTTCGGTCTGTTCGGGGTGTGGTTCCAGCATCTCAGGCACATGGTTCTGGCACGTCTGAGAGGTGGTTCCGGCTGGCCGAGCAGGTGTTTCTCTAGTCTCCGCCAAGTGGTTCTGGCGTAGCTGGCAGGTGATGTTGGCGTGACTGGCAGGTGGTTCCAGCCAGCCCGGCAGGTGTTTCCGGAGTGTTCACCAACTGGCTGTGGCGTAGCCGGCAGGTGATTTTGGCGTGTCCGACAGGTGGTTCTGGCGAGTCGAGCAGGTGCTTCCGGCATGCTCGGCAGGTGCTTCCGGTGTCATTGGCATGTGGTTCTGGCAGGTCTGAGAGGTGGTTCCGGCATGCCTGACAGGTGATTCCGGAGTGTTCGCCAAGCGGTTCTGGCATAGGCGGCAGGTGATTTTGCCATGTCCAGAATGTGGTTCCAGCGAGTCGAACATGTGGTTCCGGCGTGTCCGGCAGGTGTTTCCGGTCTGTCCAGCAGCTGGTTCTGGGGTGTCCGGCATGAGGTTCTGGCACGTCTGAGAGGTGGTTCCGGCCGGCCCGACATGCGTTTCCGGAGTGTCCGCCACGTGGTTCAGGCACGTCTGAGAGGTGGTTCCAGCATGCCCGGCAGGTTTTCCCGGAGAGTCCTCCAAGTGGTTCTGGCGTAGCCCGCAGGTGATTTTGGTGTGTCCGGCAGGTTGTTCCGTTCTGTCCGATAGGTTGTTCCGGCATGTCCAGCACGTGCTTCTGGCACTTCTGAGAGGTGGTTCTGGCATGCCGGGCAGGTTATTCCGGAGTGTCCGGTAAGTGGTTCTGGTGTAGCCGGCAGTTCATTTTGGCGTGTCTGGCACATGGGTCCTGCGAGTCGAGCAGGTGGTTCCGGCGTGCTCGGCAGGTGGTCCAGGCATGTCCGGCAGGTGGTTCCAGTCTGTCCAGGACGTGGTTCCAGCGTGTCCGGCACGTGGTTCTCTTACGTCTGAGAGGTGGTTCCTGCATGCCTGGCAGGTTATTGCGGATTGTCTGCCAGGTGGTTCTCTCATAGCCAGCTGTTGATTTTGGCCTGTCAGGCAGGTGGTTCTGGTGAGTCCAGCAGGTGGCTCCGGCGTGCTCGGCAGGTGGTTCTGGCATGTCTGGCAGGTGGTTCCGGCGAGTTGAGCAGCTGGTTCCAGCCTGTCCGTCAGGTTAGGGTTAGGGATAGGGTTAGGGTTACGGTTAGGGTTAGGGTTTAGGGTTTGGGGTTAGGGGTTAGGGTTAGGGGTAGGGTTAGGGTTAGGGTTACGGTTGGGTTAGGGTTTAGGGTTAGGCTTAGGGTTAGGGGATAGGGTTAGGGTTAGGGTTTGGGGATAGGGTTAGGGTTAGGGTTAGGGTTGGGGCCCGGCGCGTGGTTCCGGCGAGGCGAGCAGGTGGCTCCGGCGCGCTCGGCAGGTGCTTCCGCTGGGCCCGGCATGTGGTTCCGGCGAGGCGAGCAGGTGGCTCCGGCGCGCTCGGCAGGTGCTTCCGCTGCACCCGGCAGGTGGTTCCGGCGAGGCGAGCAGGTGGCTCCGGCGCGCCCGGCAGGTGCTTCCGCTGGGCCTGGCAGGTGGT
The DNA here is from genome assembly GCF_041296235.1 of Equus asinus. Taxonomy (NCBI): domain Eukaryota; kingdom Metazoa; phylum Chordata; class Mammalia; order Perissodactyla; family Equidae; genus Equus; species Equus asinus. The sequence continues at coordinate 18,427 of NW_027225189.1, forward strand.
TCCGGCGAGGCGAGCAGGAGGCTCCGGCGCGCCGGGCAGTTGTTTCCGGCGAGGCGAGCATGTGGCTCCGGCGCGCTCGGCAGGTACTTCCGCTGCGCCTGGCAGGTGGTTCCGGTGAGGCGAGCAGGTTGTTCCTGCGTGCTCGGCAGGTGGTTCAGTTGGGTCTGGCAGGTGGTTTCGGTCTGTTCGGGGTGTGGTTCCAGCATCTCAGGCACATGGTTCTGGCACGTCTGAGAGGTGGTTCCGGCTGGCCCAGCAGGTGTTTCTGGAGTCTCCGCCAAGTGGTTCTGGCGTAGCTGGCAGGTGATGTTGGCGTGACTGGCAGGTGGTTCCAGCCAGCCCGGCAGGTGTTTCCGGAGTGTTCACCAACTGGCTGTGGCGTAGCCGGCAGGTGATTTTGGCGTGTCCGACAGGTGGTTCTGGAGAGTCGAGCAGGTGCTTCCGGCATGCTCGGCAGGTGCTTCCGGTGTCATTGGCATGTGGTTCTGGCAGGTCTGAGAGGTGGTTCCGGCATGCCTGACAGGTGATTCCGGAGTGTTCGCCAAGCGGTTCTGGCATAGGCGGCAGGTGATTTTGCCATGTCCAGAATGTGGTTCCAGCGAGTCGAACATGTGGTTCCGGCGGGTCCGGCAGGTGTTTCCGGTCTGTCCAGCAGGTGGTTCTGGGGTGTCCGGCATGAGGTTCTGGCACGTCTGAGAGGTGGTTCCGGCCGGCCCGACATGCGTTTGCGGAGTGTCCGCCACGTGGTTCAGGCACGTCTGAGAGGTGGTTCCAGCATGCCCGGCAGGTTTTCCCGGAGAGTCCTCCAAGTGGTTCTGGCGTAGCCCGCAGGTGATTTTGGTGTGTCTGGCAGGTTGTTCCGTTCTGTCCGATAGGTTGTTCCGGCATGTCCAGCACGTGCTTCTGGCACTTCTGAGAGGTGGTTCTGGCATGCCGGGCAGGTTATTCCGGAGTGTCCGGTAAGTGGTTCTGGTGTAGCCGGCAGTTCATTTTGGCGTGTCTGGCACATGGGTCCTGCGAGTCGAGCAGGTGGTTCCGGCGTGCTCGGCAGGTGGTCCAGGCATGTCCGGCAGGTGGTTCCAGTCTGTCCAGGACGTGGTTCCAGCGTGTCCGGCACGTGGTTCTCTTACGTCTGAGAGGTGGTTCCTGCATGCCTGGCAGGTTATTGCGGATTGTCTGCCAGGTGGTTCTCTCATAGCCAGCTGTTGATTTTGGCCTGTCAGGCAGGTGGTTCTGGTGAGTCCAGCAGGTGGCTCCGGCGTGCTCGGCAGGTGGTTCTGGCATGTCTGGCAGGTGGTTCCGGCGAGTTGAGCAGCTGGTTCCAGCCTGTCCGTCAGGTTAGGGTTAGGGATAGGGTTAGGGTTACAGTTAGGGTTAGGGTTTAGGGTTTGGGGTTAGGGGTTAGGGTTAGGGGTAGGGTTAGGGTTAGGGTTACCGTTGGGTTAGGGTTTAGGGTTAGGCTTAGGGTTAGGGGTTAGGGTTAGGGTTAGGGTTTGGGGATAGGGTTAGGGTTAGGGTTAGGGTTAGGGCCCGGCACGTGGCTCCGGCGCGCTCGGCAGGTGCTTCCGCTGCGCCCGGCAGGTGGTTCCGGCGAGGCGAGCAGGTTGTTCCTGCGTGCTCGGCAGGTGGTTCAGTTGGGTCTAGCAGGTGGTTTCGGTCTGTTCGGGGTGTGGTTCCAGCATCTCAGGCACATGGTTCTGGCACGTCTGAGAGGTGGTTCCGGCTGGCCCAACAGGTGTTTCTGGAGTCTCCGCCAAGTGGTTCTGGCGTAGCTGGCAGGTGATGTTGGCGTGACTGGCAGGTGGTTCCAGCCAGCCCGGCAGGTGTTTCCGGAGTGTTCACCAACTGGCTGTGGCGTAGCCGGCAGGTGATTTTGGCGTGTCCGACAGGTGGTTCTGGCGAGTCGAGCAGGTGCTTCCGGCATGCTCGGCAGGTGCTTCCGGTGTCATTGGCATGTGGTTCTGGCAGGTCTGAGAGGTGGTTCCGGCATGCCTGACAGGTGATTCCGGAGTGTTCGCCAAGCGGTTCTGGCATAGGCGGCAGGTGATTTTGCCATGTCCAGAATGTGGTTCCAGCGAGTCGAACATGTGGTTCCGGCGTGTCCGGCAGGTGTTTCCGGTCTGTCCAGCAGCTGGTTCTGGGGTGTCCGGCATGAGGTTCTGGCACGTCTGAGAGGTGGTTCTGGCCGGCCCGACATGCGTTTCCGGAGTGTCCGCCACGTGGTTCAGGCGCGTCTGAGAGGTGGTTCCAGCATGCCCGGCAGGTTTTCCCGGAGAGTCCTCCAAGTGGTTCTGGCGTAGCCCGCAGGTGATTTTGGTGTGTCCGGCAGGTTGTTCCGTTCTGTCCGATAGGTTGTTCCGGCATGTCCAGCACGTGCTTCTGGCACTTCTGAGAGGTGGTTCTGGCATGCCGGGCAGGTTATTCCGGAGTGTCCGGTAAGTGGTTCTGGTGTAGCCGGCAGTTCATTTTGGCTTGTCTGGCACATGGGTCCTGCGAGTCGAGCAGGTGGTTCCGGCGTGCTCGGCAGGTGGTCCAGGCATGTCCGGCAGGTGGTTCCAGTCTGTCCAGGACGTGGTTCCAGCGTGTCCGGCACGTGGTTCTCTTACGTCTGAGAGGTGGTTCCTGCATGCCTGGCAGGTTATTGCGGATTGTCTGCCAGGTGGTTCTCTCATAGCCAGCTGTTGATTTTGGCCTGTCAGGCAGGTGGTTCTGGTGAGTCCAGCAGGTGGCTCCGGCGTGCTCGGCAGGTGGTTCTGGCATGTCTGGCAGGTGGTTCCGGCGAGTTGAGCAGCTGGTTCCAGCCTGTCCGTCAGGTTAGGGTTAGGGATAGGGTTAGGGTTACGGTTAGGGTTAGGGTTTAGGGTTTGGGGTTAGGGGTTAGGGTTAGGGGTAGGGTTAGGGTTAGGGTTACGGTTGGGTTAGGGTTTAGGGTTAGGCTTAGGGTTAGGGGTTAGGGTTAGGGTTAGGGTTTGGGGATAGGGTTAGGGTTAGGGTTAGGGTTAGGGCCCGGCGTGTGGTTCCGGGGAGGCGAGCAGGTGGCTCCGGCGTGCTCGGCAGGTGCTTCCGCTCGGCCCGGCAGGTGGTTCCAGCGAGGCGAGCAGGTGGCTCCGGCGTGCTTGGCACGTGCTTGCGCTGGGCCCGGCAGGTGGTTCCGGCGAGGCGAGCAGGTGGCTCCGGCGCGCTCGGCAGTTGCTTCCGCTGCACCCGGCAGGTGGTTCCGGCGAGTTGAGCAGCTGGTTCCAGCCCTCCGTCAGGTTAGGGTTAGGGATAGGGTTAGGGTTACAGTTAGGGTTAGGGTTTAGGGTTTGGGGTTAGGGGTTAGGGTTAGGGGTAGGGTTAGGGTTAGGGTTACGGTTGGGTTAGGGTTTAGGGTTAGGCTTAGGGTTAGGGGTTACGGTTAGGGTTAGGGTTTGGGGATAGGGTTAGGGTTAGGGTTAGGGTTACGGTTAGGGCCCGGCACGTGGTTCCGGCGAGGCGAGCAGGTGGCTCCGGCGCGCCGGGCAGGTGGTTCCGGCGAGGTGAGCAGGTGGCTCCGGCGCGCTCGGCAGGTGGTTCAGTTGGGTCTGGCAGGTGGTTTCGGTCTGTTCGGGGTGTGGTTCCAGCATCTCAAGCACATGGTTCTGGCACGTCTGAGAGGTGGTTCCGGCTGGCCCAACAGGTGTTTCTGGAGTCTCCGCCAAGTGCTTCTGGCGTAGCTGGCAGGTGGTTCCAGCCAGCCCGGCAGGTGTTTCCGGAGTGTTCACCAACTGGCTGTGGCGTAGCCGGCAGGTGATTTTGGCGTGTCCGACAGGTGGTTCTGGCGAGTCGAGCAGGTGCTTCCGGCATGCTCGGCAGGTGCTTCCGGTGTCATTGGCATGTGGTTCTGGCAGGTCTGAGAGGTGGTTCCGGCATGCCTGACAGGTGATTCCGGAGTGTTCGCCAAGCGGTTCTGGCATAGGCGGCAGGTGATTTTGCCATGTCCAGAATGTGGTTCCAGCGAGTCGAACATGTGGTTCCGGCGTGTCCGGCAGGTGTTTCCGGTCTGTCCAGCAGCTGGTTCTGGGGTGTCCGGCATGAGGTTCTGGCACGTCTGAGAGGTGGTTCCGGCCGGCCCAACATGCGTTTCCGGAGTGTCCGCCACGTGGTTCAGGCGCGTCTGAGAGGTGGTTCCAGCATGCCCGGCAGGTTTTCCCGGAGAGTCCTCCAAGTGGTTCTGGCGTAGCCCGCAGGTGATTTTGGTGTGTCCGGCAGGTTGTTCCGTTCTGTCCGATAGGTTGTTCCGGCATGTCCAGCACGTGCTTCTGGCACTTCTGAGAGGTGGTTCTGGCATGCCGGGCAGGTTATTCCGGAGTGTCCGGTAAGTGGTTCTGGTGTAGCCGGCAGTTCATTTTGGCGTGTCTGGCACATGGGTCCTGCGAGTCGAGCAGGTGGTTCCGGCGTGCTCGGCAGGTGGTCCAGGCATGTCCGGCAGGTGGTTCCAGTCTGTCCAGGACGTGGTTCCAGCGTGTCCGGCACGTGGTTCTCTTACGTCTGAGAGGTGGTTCCTGCATGCCTGGCAGGTTATTGCGGATTGTCTGCCAGGTGGTTCTCTCATAGCCAGCTGTTGATTTTGGCCTGTCAGGCAGGTGGTTCTGGTGAGTCCAGCAGGTGGCTCCGGCGTGCTCGGCAGGTGGTTCTGGCATGTCTGGCAGGTGGTTCCGGCGAGTTGAGCAGCTGGTTCCAGCCTGTCCGTCAGGTTAGGGTTAGGGATAGGGTTAGGGTTACGGTTAGGGTTAGGGTTTAGGGTTTGGGGTTAGGGGTTAGGGTTAGGGGTAGGGTTAGGGTTAGGGTTACGGTTGGGTTAGGGTTTAGGGTTAGGCTTAGGGTTAGGGGTTAGGGTTAGGGTTAGGGTTTGGGGATAGGGTTAGGGTTATGGTTAGGGTTAGGGCCCGGCGTGTGGTTCCGGGGAGGCGAGCAGGTGGCTCCGGCGTGCTCGGCAGGTGCTTCCGCTCGGCCCGGCAGGTGGTTCCAGCGAGGCGAGCAGGTGGCTCCGGCGTGCTTGGCACGTGCTTGCGCTGGGCCCGGCAGGTGGTTCCGGCGAGGCGAGCAGGTGGCTCCGGCGCGCTCGGCAGGTGCTTCCGCTGCACCCGGCAGGTGGTTCCGGCGAGTTGAGCAGCTGGTTCCAGCCTGTCCGTCAGGTTAGGGTTAGGGATAGGGTTAGGGTTACAGTTAGGGTTAGGGTTTAGGGTTTGGGGTTAGGGGTTAGGGTTAGGGGTAGGGTTAGGGTTAGGGTTACGGTTGGGTTAGGGTTTAGGGTTAGGCTTAGGGTTAGGGGTTAGGGTTAGGGTTAGGGTTTGGGGATAGGGTTAGGGTTAGGGTTACGGTTAGGGCCCGGCACGTGGTTCCGGCGACGCGAGCAGGTGGCTCCGGCGCGCTCGGCAGGTGCTTCCGCTGGGCCCGGCAGGTGGTTCCGGCGAGGCGAGCAGGTGGCTCCGGCGCTCGGCAGGTGCTTCCGCTGCGCCTGGCAGGTGGTTCCGGTGAGGCGAGCAGGTTGTTCCTGCGTGCTCGGCAGGTGGTTCAGTTGGGTCTGGCAGGTGGTTTCGGTCTGTTCGGGGTGTGGTTCCAGCATCTCAGGCACATGGTTCTGGCACGTCTGAGAGGTGGTTCCGGCTGGCCGAGCAGGTGTTTCTCTAGTCTCCGCCAAGTGGTTCTGGCGTAGCTGGCAGGTGATGTTGGCGTGACTGGCAGGTGGTTCCAGCCAGCCCGGCAGGTGTTTCCGGAGTGTTCACCAACTGGCTGTGGCGTAGCCGGCAGGTGATTTTGGCGTGTCCGACAGGTGGTTCTGGCGAGTCGAGCAGGTGCTTCCGGCATGCTCGGCAGGTGCTTCCGGTGTCATTGGCATGTGGTTCTGGCAGGTCTGAGAGGTGGTTCCGGCATGCCTGACAGGTGATTCCGGAGTGTTCGCCAAGCGGTTCTGGCATAGGCGGCAGGTGATTTTGCCATGTCCAGAATGTGGTTCCAGCGAGTCGAACATGTGGTTCCGGCGTGTCCGGCAGGTGTTTCCGGTCTGTCCAGCAGGTGGTTCTGGGGTGTCCGGCATGAGGTTCTGGCACGTCTGAGAGGTGGTTCCGGCCGGCCCGACATGCGTTTCCGGAGTGTCCGCCACGTGGTTCAGGCACGTCTGAGAGGTGGTTCCAGCATGCCCGGCAGGTTTTCCCGGAGAGTCCTCCAAGTGGTTCTGGCGTAGCCCGCAGGTGATTTTGGTGTGTCCGGCAGGTTGTTCCGTTCTGTCCGATAGGTTGTTCCGGCATGTCCAGCACGTGCTTCTGGCACTTCTGAGAGGTGGTTCTGGCATGCCGGGCAGGTTATTCCGGAGTGTCCGGTAAGTGGTTCTGGTGTAGCCGGCAGTTCATTTTGGCGTGTCTGGCACATGGGTCCTGCGAGTCGAGCAGGTGGTTCCGGCGTGCTCGGCAGGTGGTCCAGGCATGTCCGGCAGGTGGTTCCAGTCTGTCCAGGACGTGGTTCCAGCGTGTCCGGCACGTGGTTCTCTTACGTCTGAGAGGTGGTTCCTGCATGCCTGGCAGGTTATTGCGGATTGTCTGCCAGGTGGTTCTCTCATAGCCAGCTGTTGATTTTGGCCTGTCAGGCAGGTGGTTCTGGTGAGTCCAGCAGGTGGCTCCGGCGTGCTCGGCAGGTGGTTCTGGCATGTCTGGCAGGTGGTTCCGGCGAGTTGAGCAGCTGGTTCCAGCCTGTCCGTCAGGTTAGGGTTAGGGATAGGGTTAGGGTTACGGTTAGGGTTAGGGTTTAGGGTTTGGGGTTAGGGGTTAGGGTTAGGGGTAGGGTTAGGGTTAGGGTTACGGTTGGGTTAGGGTTTAGGGTTAGGCTTAGGGTTAGGGGTTAGGGTTAGGGTTAGGGTTTGGGGATAGGGTTAGGGTTAGGGTTAGGGTTAGGGCCCGGCGTGTGGTTCCGGGGAGGCGAGCAGGTGGCTCCGGCGTGCTCGGCAGGTGCTTCCGCTCGGCCCGGCAGGTGGTTCCAGCGAGGCGAGCAGGTGGCTCCGGCGTGCTTGGCACGTGCTTGCGCTGGGCCCGGCAGGTGGTTCCGGCGAGGCGAGCAGGTGGCTCCGGCGCGCTCGGCAGGTGCTTCCGCTGCACCCGGCAGGTGGTTCCGGCGAGTTGAGCAGCTGGTTCCAGCCTGTCCGTCAGGTTAGGGTTAGGGATAGGGTTAGGGTTACAGTTAGGGTTAGGGTTTAGGGTTTGGGGTTAGGGGTTAGGGTTAGGGGTAGGGTTAGGGTTAGGGTTACGGTTGGGTTAGGGTTTAGGGTTAGGCTTAGGGTTAGGGGTTAGGGTTAGGGTTAGGGTTTGGGGATAGGGTTAGGGTTAGGGTTACGGTTAGGGCCCGGCACGTGGTTCCGGCGACGCGAGCAGGTGGCTCCGGCGCGCTCGGCAGGTGCTTCCGCTGGGCCCGGCAGGTGGTTCCGGCGAGGCGAGCAGGTGGCTCCGGCGCTCGGCAGGTGCTTCCGCTGCGCCTGGCAGGTGGTTCCGGTGAGGCGAGCAGGTTGTTCCTGCGTGCTCGGCAGGTGGTTCAGTTGGGTCTGGCAGGTGGTTTCGGTCTGTTCGGGGTGTGGTTCCAGCATCTCAGGCACATGGTTCTGGCACGTCTGAGAGGTGGTTCCGGCTGGCCGAGCAGGTGTTTCTCTAGTCTCCGCCAAGTGGTTCTGGCGTAGCTGGCAGGTGATGTTGGCGTGACTGGCAGGTGGTTCCAGCCAGCCCGGCAGGTGTTTCCGGAGTGTTCACCAACTGGCTGTGGCGTAGCCGGCAGGTGATTTTGGCGTGTCCGACAGGTGGTTCTGGCGAGTCGAGCAGGTGCTTCCGGCATGCTCGGCAGGTGCTTCCGGTGTCATTGGCATGTGGTTCTGGCAGGTCTGAGAGGTGGTTCCGGCATGCCTGACAGGTGATTCCGGAGTGTTCGCCAAGCGGTTCTGGCATAGGCGGCAGGTGATTTTGCCATGTCCAGAATGTGGTTCCAGCGAGTCGAACATGTGGTTCCGGCGTGTCCGGCAGGTGTTTCCGGTCTGTCCAGCAGGTGGTTCTGGGGTGTCCGGCATGAGGTTCTGGCACGTCTGAGAGGTGGTTCCGGCCGGCCCGACATGCGTTTCCGGAGTGTCCGCCACGTGGTTCAGGCACGTCTGAGAGGTGGTTCCAGCATGCCCGGCAGGTTTTCCCGGAGAGTCCTCCAAGTGGTTCTGGCGTAGCCCGCAGGTGATTTTGGTGTGTCCGGCAGGTTGTTCCGTTCTGTCCGATAGGTTGTTCCGGCATGTCCAGCACGTGCTTCTGGCACTTCTGAGAGGTGGTTCTGGCATGCCGGGCAGGTTATTCCGGAGTGTCCGGTAAGTGGTTCTGGTGTAGCCGGCAGTTCATTTTGGCGTGTCTGGCACATGGGTCCTGCGAGTCGAGCAGGTGGTTCCGGCGTGCTCGGCAGGTGGTCCAGGCATGTCCGGCAGGTGGTTCCAGTCTGTCCAGGACGTGGTTCCAGCGTGTCCGGCACGTGGTTCTCTTACGTCTGAGAGGTGGTTCCTGCATGCCTGGCAGGTTATTGCGGATTGTCTGCCAGGTGGTTCTCTCATAGCCACCTGTTGATTTTGGCCTGTCAGGCAGGTGGTTCTGGTGAGTCCAGCAGGTGGCTCCGGCGTGCTCGGCAGGTGGTTCTGGCATGTCTGGCAGGTGGTTCCGGCGAGTTGAGCAGCTGGTTCCAGCCTGTCCGTCAGGTTAGGGTTAGGGATAGGGTTAGGGTTACGGTTAGGGTTAGGGTTTAGGGTTTGGGGTTAGGGGTTAGGGTTAGGGGTAGGGTTAGGGTTAGGGTTACGGTTGGGTTAGGGTTTAGGGTTAGGCTTAGGGTTAGGGGATAGGGTTAGGGTTAGGGTTTGGGGATAGGGTTAGGGTTAGGGTTAGGGTTGGGGCCCGGCGCGTGGTTCCGGCGAGGCGAGCAGGTGGCTCCGGCGCGCTCGGCAGGTGCTTCCGCTGGGCCCGGCATGTGGTTCCGGCGAGGCGAGCAGGTGGCTCCGGCGCGCTCGGCAGGTGCTTCCGCTGCACCCGGCAGGTGGTTCCGGCGAGGCGAGCAGGTGGCTCCGGCGCGCCCGGCAGGTGCTTCCGCTGGGCCTGGCAGGTGGTTCCGGCGAGGCGAGCAGGAGGCTCCGGCGCGCCGGGCAGTTGTTTCCGGCGAGGCGAGCATGTGGCTCCGGCGCGCTCGGCAGGTACTTCCGCTGCGCCTGGCAGGTGGTTCCGGTGAGGCGAGCAGGTTGTTCCTGCGTGCTCGGCAGGTGGTTCAGTTGGGTCTGGCAGGTGGTTTCGGTCTGTTCGGGGTGTGGTTCCAGCATCTCAGGCACATGGTTCTGGCACGTCTGAGAGGTGGTTCCGGCTGGCCCAGCAGGTGTTTCTGGAGTCTCCGCCAAGTGGTTCTGGCGTAGCTGGCAGGTGATGTTGGCGTGACTGGCAGGTGGTTCCAGCCAGCCCGGCAGGTGTTTCCGGAGTGTTCACCAACTGGCTGTGGCGTAGCCGGCAGGTGATTTTGGCGTGTCCGACAGGTGGTTCTGGAGAGTCGAGCAGGTGCTTCCGGCATGCTCGGCAGGTGCTTCCGGTGTCATTGGCATGTGGTTCTGGCAGGTCTGAGAGGTGGTTCCGGCATGCCTGACAGGTGATTCCGGAGTGTTCGCCAAGCGGTTCTGGCATAGGCGGCAGGTGATTTTGCCATGTCCAGAATGTGGTTCCAGCGAGTCGAACATGTGGTTCCGGCGTGTCCGGCAGGTGTTTCCGGTCTGTCCAGCAGCTGGTTCTGGGGTGTCCGGCATGAGGTTCTGGCACGTCTGAGAGGTGGTTCCGGCCGGCCCAACATGCGTTTCCGGAGTGTCCGCCACGTGGTTCAGGCGCGTCTGAGAGGTGGTTCCAGCATGCCCGGCAGGTTTTCCCGGAGAGTCCTCCAAGTGGTTCTGGCGTAGCCCGCAGGTGATTTTGGTGTGTCCGGCAGGTTGTTCCGTTCTGTCCGATAGGTTGTTCCGGCATGTCCAGCACGTGCTTCTGGCACTTCTGAGAGGTGGTTCTGGCATGCCGGGCAGGTTATTCCGGAGTGTCCGGTAAGTGGTTCTGGTGTAGCCGGCAGTTCATTTTGGCGTGTCTGGCACATGGGTCCTGCGAGTCGAGCAGGTGGTTCCGGCGTGCTCGGCAGGTGGTCCAGGCATGTCCGGCAGGTGGTTCCAGTCTGTCCAGGACGTGGTTCCAGCGTGTCCGGCACGTGGTTCTCTTACGTCTGAGAGGTGGTTCCTGCATGCCTGGCAGGTTATTGCGGATTGTCTGCCAGGTGGTTCTCTCATAGCCAGCTGTTGATTTTGGCCTGTCAGGCAGGTGGTTCTGGTGAGTCCAGCAGGTGGCTCCGGCGTGCTCGGCAGGTGGTTCTGGCATGTCTGGCAGGTGGTTCCGGCGAGTTGAGCAGCTGGTTCCAGCCTGTCCGTCAGGTTAGGGTTAGGGATAGGGTTAGGGTTACGGTTAGGGTTAGGGTTTAGGGTTTGGGGTTAGGGGTTAGGGTTAGGGGTAGGGTTAGGGTTAGGGTTACGGTTGGGTTAGGGTTTAGGGTTAGGCTTAGGGTTAGGGGATAGGGTTAGGGTTAGGGTTTGGGGATAGGGTTAGGGTTAGGGTTAGGGTTGGGGCCCGGCGCGTGGTTCCGGCGAGGCGAGCAGGTGGCTCCGGCGCGCTCGGCAGGTGCTTCCGCTGGGCCCGGCATGTGGTTCCGGCGAGGCGAGCAGGTGGCTCCGGCGCGCTCGGCAGGTGCTTCCGCTGCACCCGGCAGGTGGTTCCGGCGAGGCGAGCAGGTGGCTCCGGCGCGCCCGGCAGGTGCTTCCGCTGGGCCTGGCAGGTGGTTCCGGCGAGGCGAGCAGGAGGCTCCGGCGCGCCGGGCAGTTGTTTCCGGCGAGGCGAGCATGTGGCTCCGGCGCGCTCGGCAGGTACTTCCGCTGCGCCTGGCAGGTGGTTCCGGTGAGGCGAGCAGGTTGTTCCTGCGTGCTCGGCAGGTGGTTCAGTTGGGTCTGGCAGGTGGTTTCGGTCTGTTCGGGGTGTGGTTCCAGCATCTCAGGCACATGGTTCTGGCACGTCTGAGAGGTGGTTCCGGCTGGCCCAGCAGGTGTTTCTGGAGTCTCCGCCAAGTGGTTCTGGCGTAGCTGGCAGGTGATGTTGGCGTGACTGGCAGGTGGTTCCAGCCAGCCCGGCAGGTGTTTCCGGAGTGTTCACCAACTGGCTGTGGCGTAGCCGGCAGGTGATTTTGGCGTGTCCGACAGGTGGTTCTGGAGAGTCGAGCAGGTGCTTCCGGCATGCTCGGCAGGTGCTTCCGGTGTCATTGGCATGTGGTTCTGGCAGGTCTGAGAGGTGGTTCCGGCATGCCTGACAGGTGATTCCGGAGTGTTCGCCAAGCGGTTCTGGCATAGGCGGCAGGTGATTTTGCCATGTCCAGAATGTGGTTCCAGCGAGTCGAACATGTGGTTCCGGCGGGTCCGGCAGGTGTTTCCGGTCTGTCCAGCAGGTGGTTCTGGGGTGTCCGGCATGAGGTTCTGGCACGTCTGAGAGGTGGTTCCGGCCGGCCCGACATGCGTTTCCGGAGTGTCCGCCACGTGGTTCAGGCACGTCTGAGAGGTGGTTCCAGCATGCCCAGCAGGTTTTCCCGGAGAGTCCTCCAAGTGGTTCTGGCGTAGCCCGCAGGTGATTTTGGTGTGTCTGGCAGGTTGTTCCGTTCTGTCCGATAGGTTGTTCCGGCATGTCCAGCACGTGCTTCTGGCACTTCTGAGAGGTGGTTCTGGCATGCCGGGCAGGTTATTCCGGAGTGTCCGGTAAGTGGTTCTGGTGTAGCCGGCAGTTCATTTTGGCGTGTCTGGCACATGGGTCCTGCGAGTCGAGCAGGTGGTTCCGGCGTGCTCGGCAGGTGGTCCAGGCATGTCCGGCATGTGGTTCCAGTCTGTCCAGGACGTGGTTCCAGCGTGTCCGGCACGTGGTTCTCTTACGTCTGAGAGGTGGTTCCTGCATGCCTGGCAGGTTATTGCGGATTGTCTGCCAGGTGGTTCTCTCATAGCCAGCTGTTGATTTTGGCCTGTCAGGCAGGTGGTTCTGGTGAGTCCAGCAGGTGGCTCCGGCGTGCTCGGCAGGTGGTTCTGGCATGTCTGGCAGGTGGTTCCGGCGAGTTGAGCAGCTGGTTCCAGCCTGTCCGTCAGGTTAGGGTTAGGGATAGGGTTAGGGTTACAGTTAGGGTTAGGGTTTAAGGTTTGGGGTTAGGGGTTAGGGTTAGGGGTAGGGTTAGGGTTAGGGTTACCGTTGCGTTAGGGTTTAGGGTTAGGCTTAGGGTTAGGGGTTAGGGTTAGGGTTAGGGTTAGGGTTAGGGCCCGGCACGTGGCTCCGGCGCGCTCGGCAGGTGCTTCCGCTGCGCCCGGCAGGTGGTTCCGGCGAGGCGAGCAGGTTGTTCCTGCGTGCTCGGCAGGTGGTTCAGTTGGGTCTAGCAGATGGTTTCGGTCTGTTCGGGGTGTGGTTCCAGCATCTCAGGCACATGGTTCTGGCACGTCTGAGAGGTGGTTCCGGCTGGCCCAACAGGTGTTTCTGGAGTCTCCGCCAAGTGGTTCTGGCGTAGCTGGCAGGTGGTTCCAGCCAGCCCGGCAGGTGTTTCCGGAGTGTTCACCAACTGGCTGTGGCGTAGCCGGCAGGTGATTTTGGCGTGTCTGACAGGTGGTTCTGGCGAGTCGAGCAGGTGCTTCCGGCATGCTCGGCAGGTGCTTCCGGTGTCATTGGCATGTGGTTCTGGCAGGTCTGAGAGGTGGTTCCGGCATGCCTGACAGGTGATTCCGGAGTGTTCGCCAAGCGGTTCTGGCATAGGCGGCAGGTGATTTTGCCATGTCCAGAATGTGGTTCCAGCGAGTCGAAAATGTGGTTCCGGCGTGTCCGGCAGGTGTTTCCGGTCTGTCCAGCAGCTGGTTCTGGGGTGTCCGGCATGAGGTTCTGGCACGTCTGAGAGGTGGTTCCGGCCGGCCCGACATGCGTTTCCGGAGTGTCCGCCACATGGTTCAGGCGCGTCTGAGAGGTGGTTCCAGCATGCCCGGCAGGTTTTCCCGGAGAGTCCTCCAAGTGGTTCTGGCGTAGCCCGCAGGTGATTTTGGTGTGTCCGGCAGGTTGTTCCGTTCTGTCCGATAGGTTGTTCCGACATGTCCAGCACGTGCTTCTGGCACTTCTGAGAGGTGGTTCTGGCATGCCGGGCAGGTTATTCCGGAGTGTCCGGTAAGTGGTTCTGGTGTAGCCGGCAGTTCATTTTGGCGTGTCTGGCACATGGGTCCTGCGAGTCGAGCAGGTGGTTCCGGCGTGCTCGGCAGGTGGTCCAGGCATGTCCGGCAGGTGGTTCCAGTCTGTCCAGGACGTGGTTCCAGCGTGTCCGGCACGTGGTTCTCTTACGTCTGAGAGGTGGTTCCTGCATGCCTGGCAGGTTATTGCGGATTGTCTGCCAGGTGGTTCTCTCATAGCCACCTGTTGATTTTGGCCTGTCAGGCAGGTGGTTCTGGTGAGTCCAGCAGGTGGCTCCGGCGTGCTCGGCAGGTGGTTCTGGCATGTCTGGCAGGTGGTTCCGGCGAGTTGAGCAGCTGGTTCCAGCCTGTCCGTCAGGTTAGGGTTAGGGATAGGGTTAGGGTTACAGTTAGGGTTAGGGTTTAGGGTTTGGGGTTAGGGGTTAGGGTTAGGGGTAGGGTTAGGGATAGGGTTACGGTTGGGTTAGGGTTTAGGGTTAGGCTTAGGGTTAGGGGTTAGGGTTAGGGTTATGGTTTGGGGATAGGGTTAGGGTTAGGGTTAGGGTTAGGGCCCGGCACGTGGTTCCGGCGAGGCGAGCAGGTGGCTCCGGCGCGCTCGGCAGGTGCTTCCGCTGCGCCCGGCAGGTGGTTCCGGCGAGGCGAGCAGGTTGTTCCTGCGTGCTCGGCAGGTGGTTCAGTTGGGTCTAGCAGGTGGTTTCGGTCTGTTCGGGGTGTGGTTCCAGCATCTCAGGCACATGGTTCTGGCACGTCTGAGAGGTGGTTCCGGCTGGCCCAACAGGTGGTTCTGGAGTCTCCGCCAAGTGGTTCTGGCGTAGCTGGCAGGTGGTTCCAGCCAGCCCGGCAGGTGTTTCCGGAGTGTTCACCAACTGGCTGTGGCGTAGCCGGCAGGTGATTTTGGCGTGTCCGACAGGTGGTTCTGGCGAGTCGAGCAGGTGCTTCCGGCATGCTCGGCAGGTGCTTCCGGTGTCATTGGTATGTGGTTCTGGCAGGTCTGAGAGGTGGTTCCGGCATGCCTGACAGGTGATTCCGGAGTGTTCGCCAAGCGGTTCTGGCATAGGCGGCAGGTGATTTTGCCATGTCCAGAATGTGGTTCCAGCGAGTCGAACATGTGGTTCCGGCGGGTCCGGCAGGTGTTTCCGGTCTGTCCAGCAGGTGGTTCTGGGGTGTCCGGCATGAGGTTCTGGCACGTCTGAGAGGTGGTTCCGGCTGGCCCGACATGCGTTTCCGGAGTGTCCGCCACGTGGTTCAGGCGCGTCTGAGAGGTGGTTCCAGCATGCCCGGCAGGTTTTCCCGGAGAGTCCTCCAAGTGGTTCTGGCGTAGCCCGCAGGTGATTTTGGTGTGTCCGGCAGGTTGTTCCGTTCTGTCCGATAGGTTGTTCCGACATGTCCAGCACGTGCTTCTGGCACTTCTGAGAGGTGGTTCTGGCATGCCGGGCAGGTTATTCCGGAGTGTCCGGTAAGTGGTTCTGGTGTAGCCGGCAGTTCATTTTGGCGTGTCTGGCACATGGGTCCTGCGAGTCGAGCAGGTGGTTCCGGCGTGCTCGGCAGGTGGTCCAGGCATGTCCGGCAGGTGGTTCCAGTCTGTCCAGGACGTGGTTCCAGCGTGTCCGGCACGTGGTTCTCTTACGTCTGAGAGGTGGTTCCTGCATGCCTGGCAGGTTATTGCGGATTGTCTGCCAGGTGGTTCTCTCATAGCCACCTGTTGATTTTGGCCTGTCAGGCAGGTGGTTCTGGTGAGTCCAGCAGGTGGCTCCGGCGTGCTCGGCAGGTGGTTCTGGCATGTCTGGCAGGTGGTTCCGGCGAGTTGAGCAGCTGGTTCCAGCCTGTCCGTCAGGTTAGGGTTAGGGATAGGGTTACGGTTACAGTTAGGGTTAGGGTTTAGGGTTTGGGGTTAGGGGTTAGGGTTAGGGGTAGGGTTAGGGTTAGGGTTACGGTTGGGTTAGGGTTTAGGGTTAGGCTTAGGGTTAGGGGTTAGGGTTAGGGTTAGGGTTCGGGGATAGGGTTAGGGTTAGGGTTAGGGTTAGGGCCCGGCACGTGGTTCCGGCGAGGCGAGCAGGTGGCTCCGGCGCGCTCGGCAGGTGCTTCCGCTGCGCCCGGCAGGTGGTTCCGGCGCGCTCGGCAGGTTGTTCCTGCGTGCTCGGCAGGTGGTTCAGTTGGGTCTAGCAGGTGGTTTCGGTCTGTTCGGGGTGTGGTTCCAGCATCTCAGGCACATGGTTCTGGCACGTCTGAGAGGTGGTTCCGGCTGGCCCAACAGGTGTTTCTGGAGTCTCCGCCAAGTGGTTCTGGCGTAGCTGGCAGGTGGTTCCAGCCAGCCCGGCAGGTGTTTCCGGAGTGTTCACCAACTGGCTGTGGCGTAGCCGGCAGGTGATTTTGGCGTGTCCGACAGGTGGTTCTGGCGAGTCGAGCAGGTGCTTCCGGCATGCTCGGCAGGTGCTTCCGGTGTCATTGGCATGTGGTTCTGGCAGGTCTGAGAGGTGGTTCCGGCATGCCTGACAGGTGATTCCGGAGTGTTCGCCAAGCGGTTCTGGCATAGGCGGCAGGTGATTTTGCCATGTCCAGAATGTGGTTCCAGCGAGTCGAACATGTGGTTCCGGCGTGTCCGGCAGGTGTTTCCGGTCTGTCCAGCAGCTGGTTCTGGGGTGTCCGGCATGAGGTTCTGGCACGTCTGAGAGGTGGTTCTGGCCGGCCCGACATGCGTTTCCGGAGTGTCCGCCACGTGGTTCAGGCGCGTCTGAGAGGTGGTTCCAGCATGCCCGGCAGGTTTTCCCGGAGAGTCCTCCAAGTGGTTCTGGCGTAGCCCGCAGGTGATTTTGGTGTGTCCGGCAGGTTGTTCCGTTCTGTCCGATAGGTTGTTCCGGCATGTCCAGCACGTGCTTCTGGCACTTCTGAGAGGTGGTTCTGGCATGCCGGGCAGGTTATTCCGGAGTGTCCGGTAAGTGGTTCTGGTGTAGCCGGCAGTTCATTTTGGCGTGTCTGGCACATGGGTCCTGCGAGTCGAGCAGGTGGTTCCGGCGTGCTCGGCAGGTGGTCCAGGCATGTCCGGCAGGTGGTTCCAGTCTGTCCAGGACGTGGTTCCAGCGTGTCCGGCACGTGGTTCTCTTACGTCTGAGAGGTGGTTCCTGCATGCCTGGCAGGTTATTGCGGATTGTCTGCCAGGTGGTTCTCTCATAGCCAGCTGTTGATTTTGGCCTGTCAGGCAGGTGGTTCTGGTGAGTCCAGCAGGTGGCTCCGGCGTGCTCGGCAGGTGGTTCTGGCATGTCTGGCAGGTGGTTCCGGCGAGTTGAGCAGCTGGTTCCAGCCTGTCCGTCAGGTTAGGGTTAGGGATAGGGTTAGGGTTACGGTTAGGGTTAGGGTTTAGGGTTTGGGGTTAGGGGTTAGGGTTAGGGGTAGGGTTAGGGTTAGGGTTACGGTTGGGTTAGGGTTTATGGTTAGGCTTAGGGTTAGGGGTTAGGGTTAGGGTTAGGG
This sequence comes from Equus asinus, assembly GCF_041296235.1. Lineage (NCBI taxonomy): Eukaryota > Metazoa > Chordata > Mammalia > Perissodactyla > Equidae > Equus > Equus asinus. The sequence continues at coordinate 35,165 of NW_027225189.1, forward strand.
TTTGGGGATAGGGTTAGGGTTAGGGTTAGGGTTAGGGCCCGGCGTGTGGTTCCGGGGAGGCGAGCAGTTGGCTCCGGCGTGCTCGGCAGGTGCTTCCGCTCGGCCCGGCAGGTGGTTCCAGCGAGGCGAGCAGGTGGCTCCGGCGTGCTTGGCACGTGCTTGCGCTGGGCCCGGCAGGTGGTTCCGGCGAGGCGAGCAGGTGGCTCCGGCGCGCTCGGCAGGTGCTTCCGCGGCACCCGGCAGGTGGTTCCGGCGAGTTGAGCAGCTGGTTCCAGCCCTCCGTCAGGTTAGGGTTAGGGATAGGGTTAGGGTTACAGTTAGGGTTAGGGTTTAGGGTTTGGGGTTAGGGGTTAGGGTTAGGGGTAGGGTTAGGGTTAGGGTTACGGTTGGGTTAGGGTTTAGGGTTAGGCTTAGGGTTAGGGGTTAGGGTTAGGGTTAGGGTTTGGGGATAGGGTTAGGGTTAGGGTTAGGGTTACGGTTAGGGCCCGGCACGTGGTTCCGGCGAGGCGAGCAGGTGGCTCCGGCGCGCCGGGCAGGTGGTTCCGCTGGGCCCAGCAGGTGGTTCCGGCGAGGCGAGCAGGTTGTTCCTGCGTGCTCGGCAGGTGGTTCAGTTGGGTCTGGCAGGTGGTTTCGGTCTGTTCGGGGTGTGGTTCCAGCATCTCAGGCACATGGTTCTGGCACGTCTGAGAGGTGGTTCCGGCTGGCCCAACAGGTGTTTCTGGAGTCTCCGCCAAGTGGTTCTGGCGTAGCTGGCAGGTGGTTCCAGCCAGCCCGGCAGGTGTTTCCGGAGTGTTCACCAACTGGCTGTGGCGTAGCCGGCAGGTGATTTTGGCGTGTCCGACAGGTGGTTCTGGCGAGTCGAGCAGGTGCTTCCGGCATGCTCGGCAGGTGCTTCCGGTGTCATTGGCATGTGGTTCTGGCAGGTCTGAGAGGTGGTTCCGGCATGCCTGACAGGTGATTCCGGAGTGTTCGCCAAGCGGTTCTGGCATAGGCGGCAGGTGATTTTGCCATGTCCAGAATGTGGTTCCAGCGAGTCGAACATGTGGTTCCGGCGTGTCCGGCAGGTGTTTCCGGTCTGTCCAGCAGGTGGTTCTGGGGTGTCCGGCATGAGGTTCTGGCACGTCTGAGAGGTGGTTCCGGCCGGCCCGACATGCGTTTCCGGAGTGTCCGCCACGTGGTTCAGGCGCGTCTGAGAGGTGGTTCCAGCATGCCCGGCAGGTTTTCCCGGAGAGTCCTCCAAGTGGTTCTGGCGTAGCCCGCAGGTGATTTTGGTGTGTCCGGCAGGTTGTTCCGTTCTGTCCAATAGGTTGTTCCGGCGTGTCCAGCACGTGCTTCTGGCACTTCTGAGAGGTGGTTCTGGCATGCCGGGCAGGTTATTCCGGAGTGTCCGGTAAGTGGTTCTGGTGTAGCCGGCAGTTCATTTTGGCGTGTCTGGCACATGGGTCCTGCGAGTCGAGCAGGTGGTTCCGGCGTGCTCGGCAGGTGGTCCAGGCATGTCCGGCAGGTGGTTCCAGTCTGTCCAGGACGTGGTTCCAGCGTGTCCGGCACGTGGTTCTCTTACGTCTGAGAGGTGGTTCCTGCATGCCTGGCAGGTTATTGCGGATTGTCTGCCAGGTGGTTCTCTCATAGCCAGCTGTTGATTTTGGCCTGTCAGGCAGGTGGTTCTGGTGAGTCCAGCAGGTGGCTCCGGCGTGCTCGGCAGGTGGTTCTGGCATGTCTGGCAGGTGGTTCCGGCGAGTTGAGCAGCTGGTTCCAGCCTGTCCGTCAGGTTAGGGTTAGGGATAGGGTTAGGGTTACGGTTAGGGTTAGGGTTTAGGGTTTGGGGTTAGGGGTTAGGGTTAGGGGTAGGGTTAGGGTTAGGGTTACGGTTGGGTTAGGGTTTAGGGTTAGGCTTAGGGTTAGGGGTTAGGGTTAGGGTTATGGTTTGGGGATAGGGTTAGGGTTAGGGTTAGGGTTAGGGCCCGGCACGTGGTTCCGGCGAGGCGAGCAGGTGGCTCCGGCGCGCTCGGCAGGTGCTTCCGCTGCGCCCGGCAGGTGGTTCCGGCGAGGCGAGCAGGTTGTTCCTGCGTTCTCGGCAGGTGGTTCAGTTGGGTCTAGCAGGTGGTTTCGGTCTGTTCGGGGTGTGGTTCCAGCATCTCAGGCACATGGTTCTGGCACGTCTGAGAGGTGGTTCCGGCTGGCCCAACAGGTGTTTCTGGAGTCTCCGCCAAGTGGTTCTGGCGTAGCTGGCAGGTGGTTCCAGCCAGCCCGGCAGGTGTTTCCGGAGTGTTCACCAACTGGCTGTGGCGTAGCCGGCAGGTGATTTTGGCGTGTCCGACAGGTGGTTCTGGCGAGTCGAGCAGGTGCTTCCGGCATGCTCGGCAGGTGCTTCCGGTGTCATTGGCATGTGGTTCTGGCAGGTCTGAGAGGTGGTTCCGGCATGCCTGACAGGTGATTCCGGAGTGTTCGCCAAGCGGTTCTGGCATAGGCGGCAGGTGATTTTGCCATGTCCAGAATGTGGTTCCAGCGAGTCGAACATGTGGTTCCGGCGTGTCCGGCAGGTGTTTCCGGTCTGTCCAGCAGGTGGTTCTGGGGTGTCCGGCATGAGGTTCTGGCACGTCTGAGAGGTGGTTCCGGCCGGCCCGACATGCGTTTCCGGAGTGTCCGCCACGTGGTTCAGGCGCGTCTGAGAGGTGGTTCCAGCATGCCCGGCAGGTTTTCCCGGAGAGTCCTCCAAGTGGTTCTGGCGTAGCCCGCAGGTGATTTTGGTGTGTCCGGCAGGTTGTTCCGTTCTGTCCAATAGGTTGTTCCGGCGTGTCCAGCACGTGCTTCTGGCACTTCTGAGAGGTGGTTCTGGCATGCCGGGCAGGTTATTCCGGAGTGTCCGGTAAGTGGTTCTGGTGTAGCCGGCAGTTCATTTTGGCGTGTCTGGCACATGGGTCCTGCGAGTCGAGCAGGTGGTTCCGGCGTGCTCGGCAGGTGGTCCAGGCATGTCCGGCAGGTGGTTCCAGTCTGTCCAGGACGTGGTTCCAGCGTGTCCGGCACGTGGTTCTCTTACGTCTGAGAGGTGGTTCCTGCATGCCTGGCAGGTTATTGCGGATTGTCTGCCAGGTGGTTCTCTCATAGCCAGCTGTTGATTTTGGCCTGTCAGGCAGGTGGTTCTGGTGAGTCCAGCAGGTGGCTCCGGCGTGCTCGGCAGGTGGTTCTGGCATGTCTGGCAGGTGGTTCCGGCGAGTTGAGCAGCTGGTTCCAGCCTGTCCGTCAGGTTAGGGTTAGGGATAGGGTTAGGGTTACGGTTAGGGTTAGGGTTTAGGGTTTGGGGTTAGGGGTTAGGGTGAGGGGTAGGGTTAGGGTTAGGGTTACGGTTGGGTTAGGGTTTAGGGTTAGGCTTAGGGTTAGGGGTTAGGGTTAGGGTTATGGTTTGGGGATAGGGTTAGGGTTAGGGTTAGGGTTAGGGCCCGGCACGTGGTTCCGGCGAGGCGAGCAGGTGGCTCCGGCGCGCTCGGCAGGTGCTTCCGCTGCGCCCGGCAGGTGGTTCCGGCGAGGCGAGCAGGTTGTTCCTGCGTGCTCGGCAGGTGGTTCAGTTGGGTCTAGCAGGTGGTTTCGGTCTGTTCGGGGTGTGGTTCCAGCATCTCAGGCACATGGTTCTGGCACGTCTGAGAGGTGGTTCCGGCTGGCCCAACAGGTGTTTCTGGAGTCTCCGCCAAGTGGTTCTGGCGTAGCTGGCAGGTGGTTCCAGCCAGCCCGGCAGGTGTTTCCGGAGTGTTCACCAACTGGCTGTGGCGTAGCCGGCAGGTGATTTTGGCGTGTCCGACAGGTGGTTCTGGCGAGTCGAGCAGGTGCTTCCGGCATGCTCGGCAGGTGCTTCCGGTGTCATTGGCATGTGGTTCTGGCAGGTCTGAGAGGTGGTTCCGGCATGCCTGACAGGTGATTCCGGAGTGTTCGCCAAGCGGTTCTGGCATAGGCGGCAGGTGATTTTGCCATGTCCAGAATGTGGTTCCAGCGAGTCGAACATGTGGTTCCGGCGTGTCCGGCAGGTGTTTCCGGTCTGTCCAGCAGGTGGTTCTGGGGTGTCCGGCATGAGGTTCTGGCACGTCTGAGAGGTGGTTCCGGCCGGCCCGACATGCGTTTCCGGAGTGTCCGCCACGTGGTTCAGGCGCGTCTGAGAGGTGGTTCCAGCATGCCCGGCAGGTTTTCCCGGAGAGTCCTCCAAGTGGTTCTGGCGTAGCCCGCAGGTGATTTTGGTGTGTCCGGCAGGTTGTTCCGTTCTGTCCAATAGGTTGTTCCGGCGTGTCCAGCACGTGCTTCTGGCACTTCTGAGAGGTGGTTCTGGCATGCCGGGCAGGTTATTCCGGAGTGTCCGGTAAGTGGTTCTGGTGTAGCCGGCAGTTCATTTTGGCGTGTCTGGCACATGGGTCCTGCGAGTCGAGCAGGTGGTTCCGGCGTGCTCGGCAGGTGGTCCAGGCATGTCCGGCAGGTGGTTCCAGTCTGTCCAGGACGTGGTTCCAGCGTGTCCGGCACGTGGTTCTCTTACGTCTGAGAGGTGGTTCCTGCATGCCTGGCAGGTTATTGCGGATTGTCTGCCAGGTGGTTCTCTCATAGCCAGCTGTTGATTTTGGCCTGTCAGGCAGGTGGTTCTGGTGAGTCCAGCAGGTGGCTCCGGCGTGCTCGGCAGGTGGTTCTGGCATGTCTGGCAGGTGGTTCCGGCGAGTTGAGCAGCTGGTTCCAGCCTGTCCGTCAGGTTAGGGTTAGGGATAGGGTTAGGGTTACGGTTAGGGTTAGGGTTTAGGGTTTGGGGTTAGGGGTTAGGGTTAGGGGTAGGGTTAGGGTTAGGGTTACGGTTGGGTTAGGGTTTAGGGTTAGGCTTAGGGTTAGGGGTTAGGGTTAGGGTTATGGTTTGGGGATAGGGTTAGGGTTAGGGTTAGGGTTAGGGCCCGGCACGTGGTTCCGGCGAGGCGAGCAGGTGGCTCCGGCGCGCCGGGCAGGTGGTTCCGGCGAGGCGAGCAGGTGGCTCCGGCGCGCTCGGCAGGTGCTTCCGCTGCGCCCGGCAGGTGGTTCCGGCGAGGCGAGCAGGTTGTTCCTGCGTGCTCGGCAGGTGGTTCAGTTGGGTCTAGCAGGTGGTTTCGGTCTGTTCGGGGTGTGGTTCCAGCATCTCAGGCACATGGTTCTGGCACGTCTGAGAGGTGGTTCCGGCTGGCCCAACAGGTGTTTCTGGAGTCTCCGCCAAGTGGTTCTGGCGTAGCTGGCAGGTGGTTCCAGCCAGCCCGGCAGGTGTTTCCGGAGTGTTCACCAACTGGCTGTGGCGTAGCCGGCAGGTGATTTTGGCGTGTCCGACAGGTGGTTCTGGCGAGTCGAGCAGGTGCTTCCGGCATGCTCGGCAGGTGCTTCCGGTGTCATTGGCATGTGGTTCTGGCAGGTCTGAGAGGTGGTTCCGGCATGCCTGACAGGTGATTCCGGAGTGTTCGCCAAGCGGTTCTGGCATAGGCGGCAGGTGATTTTGCCATGTCCAGAATGTGGTTCCAGCGAGTCGAACATGTGGTTCCGGCGTGTCCGGCAGGTGTTTCCGGTCTGTCCAGCAGGTGGTTCTGGGGTGTCCGGCATGAGGTTCTGGCACGTCTGAGAGGTGGTTCCGGCCGGCCCGACATGCGTTTCCGGAGTGTCCGCCACGTGGTTCAGGCGCGTCTGAGAGGTGGTTCCAGCATGCCCGGCAGGTTTTCCCGGAGAGTCCTCCAAGTGGTTCTGGCGTAGCCCGCAGGTGATTTTGGTGTGTCCGGCAGGTTGTTCCGTTCTGTCCAATAGGTTGTTCCGGCGTGTCCAGCACGTGCTTCTGGCACTTCTGAGAGGTGGTTCTGGCATGCCGGGCAGGTTATTCCGGAGTGTCCGGTAAGTGGTTCTGGTGTAGCCGGCAGTTCATTTTGGCGTGTCTGGCACATGGGTCCTGCGAGTCGAGCAGGTGGTTCCGGCGTGCTCGGCAGGTGGTCCAGGCATGTCCGGCAGGTGGTTCCAGTCTGTCCAGGATGTGGTTCCAGCGTGTCCGGCACGTGGTTATCTTACGTCTGAGAGGTGGTTCCTGCATGCCTGGCAGGTTATTGCGGATTGTCTGCCAGGTGGTTCTCTCATAGCCAGCTGTTGATTTTGGCCTGTCAGGCAGGTGGTTCTGGTGAGTCCAGCAGGTGGCTCCGGCGTGCTCGGCAGGTGGTTCTGGCATGTCTGGCAGGTGGTTCCGGCGAGTTGAGCAGCTGGTTCCAGCCTGTCCGTCAGGTTAGGGTTAGGGATAGGGTTAGGGTTACGGTTAGGGTTAGGGTTTAGGGTTTGGGGTTAGGGGTTAGGGTTAGGGGTAGGGTTAGGGTTAGGGTTACGGTTGGGTTAGGGTTTAGGGTTAGGCTTAGGGTTAGGGGTTAGGGTTAGGGTTAGGGTTTGGGGATAGGGTTAGGGTTAGGGTTAGGGTTAGGGCCCGGCGTGTGGTTCCGGGGAGGCGAGCAGGTGGCTCCGGCGTGCTCGGCAGGTGCTTCCGCTGGGCCCGGCAGGTGGTTCCAGCGAGGCGAGCAGGTGGCTCCGGCGTGCTTGGCACGTGCTTGCGCTGGGCCCGGCAGGTGGTTCCGGCGAGGCGAGCAGGTGGCTCCGGCGCGCTCGGCAGGTGCTTCCGCTGCACCCGGCAGGTGGTTCCGGCGAGTTGAGCAGCTGGTTCCAGCCTGTCCGTCAGGTTAGGGTTAGGGATAGGGTTAGGGTTACAGTTAGGGTAAGGGTTTAGGGTTTGGGGTTAGGGGTTAGGGTTAGGGGTAGGGTTAGGGTTAGGGTTACGGTTGGGTTAGGGTTTAGGGTTAGGCTTAGGGTTAGGGGTTAGGGTTAGGGTTAGGGTTTGGGGATAGGGTTAGGGTTAGGGTCAGGGTTAGGGTTAGGGCCCGGCACGTGGTTCCGGCGACGCGAGCAGGTGGCTCCGGCGCGCTCGGCAGGTGCTTCCGCTGGGCCCGGCAGGTGGTTCCGGCGAGGCGAGCAGGTGGCTCCGGCGCGCTCGGCAGGTGCTTCCGCTGCGCCCGGCAAGTGGTTCCGGCGAGGCGAGCAGGTTGTTCCTGCGTGCTCGGCAGGTGGTTCAGTTGGGTCTGGCTGGTGGTTTCGGTCTGTTTGGGGTGTGGTTCCAGCATCTCAGGCACATGGTTCTGGCACGTCTGAGAGGCGGTTCCGGCTGGCCCAACAGGTGTTTCTGGAGTCTCCGCCAAGTGGTTCTGGCGTAGCTGGCAGGTGGTTCCAGCCAGCCCGGCAGGTGTTTCCGGAGTGTTCACCAACTGGCTGTGGCGTAGCCGGCAGGTGATTTTGGCGTGTCCGACAGGTGGTTCTGGCGAGTCGAGCAGGTGCTCCGGCGCGCACGGCAGGTGCTTCCGCTGGGCCTGGCAGGTGGTTCCGGCGAGGTGAGCAGGTGGCTCCGGCGCGCCGGGCAGGTGGTTCCGGCGAGGTGAGCAGGTGGCTCCGGCGCGCTCGGCAGGTGGTTCAGTTGGGTCTGGCAGGTGGTTTCGGTCTGTTCGGGGTGTGGTTCCAGCATCTCAGGCACATGGTTCTGGCACGTCTGAGAGTTGGTTCCGGCTGGCCCAACAGGTGTTTCTGGAGTCTCCGCCAAGTGGTTCTGGCGTAGCTGGCAGGTGATGTTGGCGTGACTGGCAGGTGGTTCCAGCCAGCCCGGCAGGTGTTTCCGGAGTGTTCACCAACTGGCTGTGGCGTAGCCGGCAGGTGATTTTGGCGTGTCCGACAGGTGGTTCTGGCGAGTCGAGCAGGTGCTTCCGGCATGCTCGGCAGGTGCTTCCGGTGTCATTGGCATGTGGTTCTGGCAGGTCTGAGAGGTGGTTCCGGCATGCCTGACAGGTGATTCCGGAGTGTTCGCCAAGCGGTTCTGGCATAGGCGGCAGGTGATTTTGCCATGTCCAGAATGTGGTTCCAGCGAGTCGAACATGTGGTTCCGGCGTGTCCGGCAGGTGTTTCCGGTCTGTCCAGCAGGTGGTTCTGGGGTGTCCGGCATGAGGTTCTGGCACGTCTGAGAGGTGGTTCCGGCCGGCCCGACATGCGTTTCCGGAGTGTCCGCCACGTGGTTCAGGCACGTCTGAGAGGTGGTTCCAGCATGCCCGGCAGGTTTTCCCGGAGAGTCCTCCAAGTGGTTCTGGCGTAGCCCGCAGGTGATTTTGGTGTGTCCGGCAGGTTGTTCCGTTCTGTCCGATAGGTTGTTCCGGCATGTCCAGCACGTGCTTCTGGCACTTCTGAGAGGTGGTTCTGGCATGCCGGGCAGGTTATTCCGGAGTGTCCGGTAAGTGGTTCTGGTGTAGCCGGCAGTTCATTTTGGCGTGTCTGGCACATGGGTCCTGCGAGTCGAGCAGGTGGTTCCGGCGTGCTCGGCAGGTGGTCCAGGCATGTCCGGCAGGTGGTTCCAGTCTGTCCAGGACGTGGTTCCAGCGTGTCCGGCACGTGGTTCTCTTACGTCTGAGAGGTGGTTCCTGCATGCCTGGCAGGTTATTGCGGATTGTCTGCCAGGTGGTTCTCTCATAGCCAGCTGTTGATTTTGGCCTGTCAGGCAGGTGGTTCTGGTGAGTCCAGCAGGTGGCTCCGGCGTGCTCGGCAGGTGGTTCTGGCATGTCTGGCAGGTGGTTCCGGCGAGTTGAGCAGCTGGTTCCAGCCTGTCCGTCAGGTTAGGGTTAGGGATAGGGTTAGGGTTACGGTTAGGGTTAGGGTTTAGGGTTTGGGGTTAGGGGTTAGGGTTAGGGGTAGGGTTAGGGTTAGGGTTACGGTTGGGTTAGGGTTTAGGGTTAGGCTTAGGGTTAGGGGTTAGGGTTAGGGTTAGGGTTTGGGGATAGGGTTAGGGTTAGGGTTAGGGTTAGGGCCCGGCGTGTGGTTCCGGGGAGGCGAGCAGGTGGCTCCGGCGTGCTCGGCAGGTGCTTCCGCTGGGCCCGGCAGGTGGTTCCAGCGAGGCGAGCAGGTGGCTCCGGCGTGCTTGGCACGTGCTTGCGCTGGGCCCGGCAGGTGGTTCCGGCGAGGCGAGCAGGTGGCTCCGGCGCGCTCGGCAGGTGCTTCCGCTGCACCCGGCAGGTGGTTCCGGCGAGTTGAGCAGCTGGTTCCAGCCTGTCCGTCAGGTTAGGGTTAGGGATAGGGTTAGGGTTACAGTTAGGGTTAGGGTTTAGGGTTTGGGGTTAGGGGTTAGGGTTAGGGGTAGGGTTAGGGTTAGGGTTACGGTTGGGTTAGGGTTTAGGGTTAGGCTTAGGGTTAGGGGTTAGGGTTAGGGTTAGGGTTTGGGGATAGGGTTAGGGTTAGGGTCAGGGTTAGGGTTAGGGCCCGGCACGTGGTTCCGGCGACGCGAGCAGGTGGCTCCGGCGCGCTCGGCAGGTGCTTCCGCTGGGCCCGGCAGGTGGTTCCGGCGAGGCGAGCAGGTGGCTCCGGCGCGCTCGGCAGGTGCTTCCGCTGCGCCCGGCAAGTGGTTCCGGCGAGGCGAGCAGGTTGTTCCTGTGTGCTCGGCAGGTGGTTCAGTTGGGTCTGGCTGGTGGTTTCGGTCTGTTTGGGGTGTGGTTCCAGCATCTCAGGCACATGGTTCTGGCACGTCTGAGAGGCGGTTCCGGCTGGCCCAACAGGTGTTTCTGGAGTCTCCGCCAAGTGGTTCTGGCGTAGCTGGCAGGTGGTTCCAGCCAGCCCGGCAGGTGTTTCCGGAGTGTTCACCAACTGGCTGTGGCGTAGCCGGCAGGTGATTTTGGCGTGTCCGACAGGTGGTTCTGGCGAGTCGAGCAGGTGCTCCAGCGCGCACGGCAGGTGCTTCCGCTGGGCCTGGCAGGTGGTTCCGGCGAGGTGAGCAGGTGGCTCCGGCGCGCCGGGCAGGTGGTTCCGGCGAGGTGAGCAGGTGGCTCCGGCGCGCTCGGCAGGTGGTTCAGTTGGGTCTGGCAGGTGGTTTCGGTCTGTTCGGGGTGTGGTTCCAGCATCTCAGGCACATGGTTCTGGCACGTCTGAGAGGTGGTTCCGGCTGGCCCAACAGGTGTTTCTGGAGTCTCCGCCAAGTGGTTCTGGCGTAGCTGGCAGGTGATGTTGGCGTGACTGGCAGGTGGTTCCAGCCAGCCCGGCAGGTGTTTCCGGAGTGTTCACCAACTGGCTGTGGCGTAGCCGGCAGGTGATTTTGCCGTGTCTGACAGGTGGTTCTGGCGAGTCGAGCAGGTGCTTCCGGCATGCTCAGCAGGTGCTTCCGGTGTCATTGGCATGTGGTTCTGGCATGTCTGAGAGGTGGTTCCGGCATGCCTGACAGGTGATTCCGGAGTGTTCGCCAAGCGGTTCTGGCATAGGCGGCAGGTGATTTTGCCATGTCCAGAATGTGGTTCCAGCGAGTCGAACATGTGGTTCCGGCGTGTCCGGCAGGTGTTTCCGGTCTGTCCAGCAGCTGGTTCTGGGGTGTCCGGCATGAGGTTCTGGCACGTCTGAGAGGTGGTTCCGGCCGGCCCGACATGCGTTTCCGGAGTGTCCGCCACGTGGTTCAGGCACGTCTGAGAGGTGGTTCCAGCATGCCCGGCAGGTTTTCCCGGAGAGTCCTCCAAGTGGTTCTGGCGTAGCCCGCAGGTGATTTTGGTGTGTCCGGCAGGTTGTTCCGTTCTGTCCGATAGGTTGTTCCGGCATGTCCAGCACGTGCTTCTGGCACTTCTGAGAGGTGGTTCTGGCATGCCGGGCAGGTTATTCCGGAGTGTCCGGTAAGTGGTTCTGGTGTAGCCGGCAGTTCATTTTGGCGTGTCTGGCACATGGGTCCTGCGAGTCGAGCAGGTGGTTCCGGCGTGCTCGGCAGGTGGTCCAGGCATGTCCGGCAGGTGGTTCCAGTCTGTCCAGGATGTGGTTCCAGCGTGTCCGGCACGTGGTTCTCTTACGTCTGAGAGGTGGTTCCTGCATGCCTGGCAGGTTATTGCGGATTGTCTGCCAGGTGGTTCTCTCATAGCCAGCTGTTGATTTTGGCCTGTCAGGCAGGTGGTTCTGGTGAGTCCAGCAGGTGGCTCCGGCGTGCTCGGCAGGTGGTTCTGGCATGTCTGGCAGGTGGTTCCGGCGAGTTGAGCAGCTGGTTCCAGCCTGTCCGTCAGGTTAGGGTTAGGGATAGGGTTAGGGTTACGGTTAGGGTTAGGGTTTAGGGTTTGGGGTTAGGGGTTAGGGTTAGGGGTAGGGTTAGGGTTAGGGTTACGGTTGGGTTAGGGTTTAGGGTTAGGCTTAGGGTTAGGGGTTAGGGTTAGGGTTAGGGTTTGGGGATAGGGTTAGGGTTAGGGTTAGGGTTAGGGCCCGGCGTGTGGTTCCGGGGAGGCGAGCAGGTGGCTCCGGCGTGCTCGGCAGGTGCTTCCGCTGGGCCCGGCAGGTGGTTCCAGCGAGGCGAGCAGGTGGCTCCGGCGTGCTTGGCACGTGCTTGCGCTGGGCCCGGCAGGTGGTTCCGGCGAGGCGAGCAGGTGGCTCCGGCACGCTCGGCAGGTGCTTCCGCTGCACCCGGCAGGTGGTTCCGGCGAGTTGAGCAGCTGGTTCCAGCCTGTCCGTCAGGTTAGGGTTAGGGATAGGGTTAGGGTTACAGTTGGGGTTAGGGTTTAGGGTTTGGGGTTAGGGGTTAGGGTTAGGGGTAGGGTTAGGGTTAGGGTTACGGTTGGGTTAGGGTTTAGGGTTAGGCTTAGGGTTAGGGGTTAGGGTTAGGGTTAGGGTTTGGGGATAGGGTTAGGGTTAGGGTTAGGGTTAGGGTTAGGGCCCGGCACGTGGTTCCGGCGACGCGAGCAGGTGGCTCCGGCGCGCTCGGCAGGTGCTTCCGCTGGGCCCGGCAGGTGGTTCCGGCGAGGCGAGCAGGTGGCTCCGGCGCGCTCGGCAGGTGCTTCCGCTGCGCCCGGCAAGTGGTTCCGGCGAGGCGAGCAGGTTGTTCCTGCGTGCTCGGCAGGTGGTTCAGTTGGGTCTGGCAGGTGGTTTCGGTCTGTTTGGGGTGTGGTTCCAGCATCTCAGGCACATGGTTCTGGCACGTCTGAGAGGCGGTTCCGGCTGGCCCAGCAGGTGTTTCTGGAGTCTCCGCCAAGTGGTTCTGGCGTAGCTGGCAGGTGGTTCCAGCCAGACCGGCAGGTGTTTCCGGAGTGTACACCAACTGGCTGTGGCGTAGCCGGCAGGTGATTTTGGCGGGTCCGACAGGTGGTTCTGGCGAGTCGAGCAGGTGCTCCGGCGCGCACGGCAGGTGCTTCCGCTGGGCCTGGCAGGTGGTTCCGGCGAGGCGAGCAGGTGGCTCCGGCGCGCCGGGCAGGTGGTTCCGGCGAGGTGAGCAGGTGGCTCCGGCGCGCTCGGCAGGTGGTTCAGTTGGGTCTGGCAGGTGGTTTCGGTCTGTTCGGGGTGTGGTTCCAGCATCTCAGGCACATGGTTCTGGCACGTCTGAGAGGTGGTTCCGGCTGGCCCAACAGGTGTTTCTGGAGTCTCCGCCAAGTGGTTCTGGCGTAGCTGGCAGGTGATGTTGGCGTGACTGGCAGGTGGTTCCAGCCAGCCCGGCAGGTGTTTCCGGAGTGTTCACCAACTGGCTGTGGCGTAGCCGGCAGGTGATTTTGCCGTGTCTTACAGGTGGTTCTGGCGAGTCGAGCAGGTGCTTCCGGCATGCTCGGCAGGTGCTTCCGGTGTCATTGGCATGTGGTTCTGGCAGGTCTGAGAGGTGGTTCCGGCATGCCTGACAGGTGATTCCGGAGTGTTCGCCAAGCGGTTCTGGCATAGGCGGCAGGTGATTTTGCCATGTCCAGAATGTGGTTCCAGCGAGTCGAACATGTGGTTCCGGCGTGTCCGGCAGGTGTTTCCGGTCTGTCCAGCAGGTGGTTCTGGGGTGTCCGGCATGAGGTTCTGGCACGTCTGAGAGGTGGTTCCGGCCGGCCCGACATGCGTTTCCGGAGTGTCCGCCACGTGGTTCAGGCACGTCTGAGAGGTGGTTCCAGCATGCCCGGCAGGTTTTCCCGGAGAGTCCTCCAAGTGGTTCTGGCGTAGCCCGCAGGTGATTTTGGTGTGTCCGGCAGGTTGTTCCGTTCTGTCCGATAGGTTGTTCCGGCATGTCCAGCACGTGCTTCTGGCACTTCTGAGAGGTGGTTCTGGCATGCCGGGCAGGTTATTCCGGAGTGTCCGGTAAGTGGTTCTGGTGTAGCCGGCAGTTCATTTTGGCGTGTCTGGCACATGGGTCCTGCGAGTCGAGCAGGTGGTTCCGGCGTGCTCGGCAGGTGGTCCAGGCATGTCCGGCAGGTGGTTCCAGTCTGTCCAGGACGTGGTTCCAGCGTGTCCGGCACGTGGTTCTCTTACGTCTGAGAGGTGGTTCCTGCATGCCTGGCAGGTTATTGCGGATTGTCTGCCAGGTGGTTCTCTCATAGCCAGCTGTTGATTTTGGCCTGTCAGGCAGGTGGTTCTGGTGAGTCCAGCAGGTGGCTCCGGCGTGCTCGGCAGGTGGTTCTGGCATGTCTGGCAGGTGGTTCCGGCGAGTTGAGCAGCTGGTTCCAGCCTGTCCGTCAGGTTAGGGTTAGGGATAGGGTTAGGGTTACGGTTAGGGTTAGGGTTTAGGGTTTGGGGTTAGGGGTTAGGGTTAGGGGTAGGGTTAGGGTTAGGGTTACGGTTGGGTTAGGGTTTAGGGTTAGGCTTAGGGTTAGGGGTTAGGGTTAGGGTTAGGGTTTGGGGATAGGGTTAGGGTTAGGGTTAGGGTTAGGGCCCGGCGTGTGGTTCCGGGGAGGCGAGCAGGTGGCTCCGGCGTGCTCGGCAGGTGCTTCCGCTGGGCCCGGCAGGTGGTTCCAGCGAGGCGAGCAGGTGGCTCCGGCGTGCTTGGCACGTGCTTGCGCTGGGCCCGGCAGGTGGTTCCGGCGAGGCGAGCAGGTGGCTCCGGCGCGCTGGGCAGGTGCTTCCGCTGCACCCGGCAGGTGGTTCCGGCGAGTTGAGCAGCTGGTTCCAGCCTGTCCGTCAGGTTAGGGTTAGGGATAGGGTTAGGGTTACAGTTGGGGTTAGGGTTTAGGGTTTGGGGTTAGGGGTTAGGGTTAGGGGTAGGGTTAGGGTTAGGGTTACGGTTGGGTTAGGGTTTAGGGTTAGGCTTAGGGTTAGGGGTTAGGGTTAGGGTTAGGGTTTGGGGATAGGGTTAGGGTTAGGGTTAGGGTTAGGGTTAGGGCCCGGCACGTGGTTCCGGCGACGCGAGCAGGTGGCTCCGGCGCGCTCGGCAGGTGCTTCCGCTGCGCCCGGCAAGTGGTTCCGGCGAGGCGAGCAGGTTGTTCCTGCGTGCTCGGCAGGTGGTTCAGTTGGGTCTGGCAGGTGGTTTCGGTCTGTTTGGGGTGTGGTTCCAGCATCTCAGGCACATGGTTCTGGCACGTCTGAGAGGCGGTTCCGGCTGGCCCAACAGGTGTTTCTGGAGTCTCCGCCAAGTGGTTCTGGCGTAGCTGGCAGGTGGTTCCAGCCAGCCCGGCAGGTGTTTCCGGAGTGTACACCAACTGGCTGTGGCGTAGCCGGCAGGTGATTTTGGCGTGTCCGACAGGTGGTTCTGGTGAGTCCAGCAGGTGGCTCCGGCGTGCTCGGCAGGTGGTTCTGGCATGTCTGGCAGGTGGTTCCGGCGAGTTGAGCAGCTGGTTCCAGCCTGTCCGTCAGGTTAGGGTTAGGGATAGGGTTAGGGTTACGGTTAGGGTTAGGGTTTAGGGTTTGGGGTTAGGGGTTAGGGTTAGGGGTAGGGTTAGGGTTAGGGTTACGGTTGGGTTAGGGTTTAGGGTTAGGCTTAGGGTTAGGGGTTAGGGTTAGGGTTAGGGTTTGGGGATAGGGTTAGGGTTAGGTTTAGGGTTAGGGCCCGGCGCGTGGTTCCGGCGAGGCGAGCAGGTGGCTCCGGTGCGCTCGGCAGGTGCTTCCGCTGGGCCCGGCAGGTGGTTCCGGCGAGGCGAGCATGTGGCTCCGGCGTGCTTGGCACGTGCTTCCGCTGGGCCCGGCAGGTGTTTCCGGCGAGGCGAGCATGTGGCTCCGGCGCGCTCGGCAGGTGCTTCCGCTGCACTCGGCAGGTGGTTCCGGCGAGTTGAGCAGCTGGTTCCAGCCTGTCCGTCAGGCTATGGTTAGGGATAGGATTAGGGTTACAGTTAGGGTTAGGGTTTAGGGTTTGGGGTTAGGGGTTAGGGTTAGGGGTAGGGTTAGGGTTAGGGTTACGATTGGGTTAGGGTTTACGGTTAGGCTTAGGGTTAGGGGTTAGGGTTAGGCTTAGGGTTTGTGGATAGGGTTAGGGTTAGGGTTAGGGTTAGGGCCCGGCACGTGGTTCCAGCGAGGCGAGCAGGTGGCTCCGGCGCGCTCAGCAGGTGCTTCCGCTGGGCCCGGCAGGTGGTTCCGGCGAGGCGAGCAGGTGGCTCTGGCGCGCTCGGTACGTGCTTCCGCTGGGCCCAGCATGTGGTTCCGGCGAGGCGAGCAGGTGGCTCCGGCGCGCCCGGCAGGTGCTTCCGCTGGGCCTGGCGGGTGGTTCCGGCGAGGCGAGCAGGTGGCTCCGGCGCGCTGGGCTGGTGGTTCCGGCGAGGTGAGCAGGAGGCTCCGGCGCGCTCGGCAGGTGGTTCAGTTGGGTCTGGCAGGTGGTTTCGGTCTGTTCGGGGTGTGGTTCCAGCATCTCAGGCACATGGTTCTGGCACGTCTGAGAGGTGGTTCCGGCTGGCCCAACAGGTGTTTCTGGAGTCTCCGCCAAGTGCTTCTGGCGTAGCTGGCAGGTGGTTCCAGCCAGCCCGGCAGGTGTTTCCGGAGTGTTCACCAACTGGCTGTGGCGTAGCCGGCAGGTGATTTTGGCGTGTCCGACAGGTGGTTCTGGCGAGTCGAGCAGGTGCTTCCGGCATGCTCGGCAGGTGCTTCCGGTGTCATTGGCATGTGGTTCTGGCAGGTCTGAGAGGTGGTTCCGGCATGCCTGACAGGTGATTCCGGAGTGTTCGCCAAGCGGTTCTGGCATAGGCGGCAGGTGATTTTGCCATGTCCAGAATGTGGTTCCAGCGAGTCGAACATGTGGTTCCGGCGGGTCCGGCAGGTGTTTCCGGTCTGTCCAGCAGGTGGTTCTGGGGTGTCCGGCATGAGGTTCTGGCACGTCTGAGAGGTGGTTCCGGCCGGCCCGACATGCGTTTCCGGAGTGTCCGCCACGTGGTTCAGGCACGTCTGAGAGGTGGTTCCAGCATGCCCGGCAGGTTTTCCCGGAGAGTCCTCCAAGTGGTTCTGGCGTAGCCCGCAGGTGATTTTGGTGTGTCCGGCAGGTTGTTCCGTTCTGTCCGATAGGTTGTTCCGGCATGTCCAGCACGTGCTTCTGGCACTTCTGAGAGGTGGTTCTGGCATGCCGGGCAGGTTATTCCGGAGTGTCCGGTAAGTGGTTCTGGTGTAGCCGGCAGTTCATTTTGGCGTGTCTGGCACATGGGTCCTGCGAGTCGAGCAGGTGGTTCCGGCGTGCTCGGCAGGTGGTCCAGGCATGTCCGGCAGGTGGTTCCAGTCTGTCCAGGACGTGGTTCCAGCGTGTCCGGCACGTGGTTCTCTTACGTCTGAGAGGTGGTTCCTGCATGCCTGGCAGGTTATTGCGGATTGTCTGCCAGGTGGTTCTCTCATAGCCAGCTGTTGATTTTGGCCTGTCAGGCAGGTGGTTCTGGTGAGTCCAGCAGGTGGCTCCGGCGTGCTCGGCAGGTGGTTCTGGCATGTCTGGCAGGTGGTTCCGGCGAGTTGAGCAGCTGGTTCCAGCCTGTCCGTCAGGTTAGGGTTAGGGATAGGGTTAGGGTTACGGTTAGGGTTAGGGTTTAGGGTTTGGGGTTAGGGGTTAGGGTTAGGGGTAGGGTTAGGGTTAGGTTTACGGTTGGGTTAGGGTTTAGGGTTAGGCTTAGGCTAGGGGTTAGGGTTAGGGTTAGGGTTTGGGGATAGGGTTAGGGTTAGGGTTAGGGTTAGGGCCCGGCACGTGGTTCCGGCGAGGCGAGCAGGTGGCTCCGGCGCGCTCGGCAGGTGCTTCCGCTGCGCCCGGCAGGTGGTTCCGACGAGGCGAGCAGGTGGCTCCGGCGCGCTCGGCAGGTGCTTCCGCTGCGCCCGGCAGGTGGTTCCGGCGAGGCGAGCAGGTTGTTCCTGCGTGCTCGGCAGGTGCTTCAGTTGGGTCTAGCAGGTGGTTTCGGTCTGTTCGGGGTGTGGTTCCAGCATCTCAGGCACATGGTTCTGGCACGTCTGAGAGGTGGTTCCGGCTGGCCCAACAGATGTTTCTGGAGTCTCCGCCAAGTGGTTCTGGCGTAGCTGGCAGGTGGTTCCAGCCAGCCCGGCAGGTGTTTCCGGAGTGTTCACCAACTGGCTGTGGCGTAGCCGGCAGGTGATTTTGGCGTGTCCGACAGGTGGTTCTGGCGAGTCGAGCAGGTGCTTCCGGCATGCTCGGCAGGTGCTTCCGGTGTCATTGGCATGTGGTTCTGGCAGGTCTGAGAGGTGGTTCCGGCATGCCTGACAGGTGATTCCGGAGTGTTCGCCAAGCGGTTCTGGCATAGGCGGCAGGTGATTTTGCCATGTCCAGAATGTGGTTCCAGCGAGTCGAACATGTGGTTCCGGCGGGTCCGGCAGGTGTTTCCGGTCTGTCCAGCAGGTGGTTCTGGGGTGTCCGGCATGAGGTTCTGGCACGTCTGAGAGGTGGTTCCGGCCGGCCCGACATGCGTTTCCGGAGTGTCCGCCACGTGGTTCAGGCACGTCTGAGAGGTGGTTCCAGCATGCCCGGCAGGTTTTCCCGGAGAGTCCTCCAAGTGGTTCTGGCGTAGCCCGCAGGTGATTTTGGTGTGTCCGGCAGGTTGTTCCGTTCTGTCCGATAGGTTGTTCCGGCATGTCCAGCACGTGCTTCTGGCACTTCTGAGAGGTGGTTCTGGCATGCCGGGCAGGTTATTCCGGAGTGTCCGGTAAGTGGTTCTGGTGTAGCCGGCAGTTCATTTTGGCGTGTCTGGCACATGGGTCCTGCGAGTCGAGCAGGTGGTTCCGGCGTGCTCGGCAGGTGGTCCAGGCATGTCCGGCAGGTGGTTCCAGTCTGTCCAGGACGTGGTTCCAGCGTGTCCGGCACGTGGTTCTCTTACGTCTGAGAGGTGGTTCCTGCATGCCTGGCAGGTTATTGCGGATTGTCTGCCAGGTGGTTCTCTCATAGCCAGCTGTTGATTTTGGCCTGTCAGGCAGGTGGTTCTGGTGAGTCCAGCAGGTGGCTCCGGCGTGCTCGGCAGGTGGTTCTGGCATGTCTGGCAGGTGGTTCCGGCGAGTTGAGCAGCTGGTTCCAGCCTGTCCGTCAGGTTAGGGTTAGGGATAGGGTTAGGGTTACGGTTAGGGTTAGGGTTTAGGGTTTGGGGTTAGGGGTTAGGGTTAGGGGTAGGGTTAGGGTTAGGGTTACGGTTGGGTTAGGGTTTAGGGTTAGGCTTAGGGTTAGGGGTTAGGGTTAGGGTTAGGGCCCGGCACGTGGTTCCGGCGAGGCGAGCAGGTGGCTCCGGCGCGCTCGGCAGGTGCTTCCGCTGGGCCCGGCAGGTGGTTCCGGCGAGGCGAGCAGGTTGTTCCTGCGTGCTCGGCAGGTGGTTCAGTTGGGTCTGGCAGGTGGTTTCGGTCTGTTCGGGGTGTGGTTCCAGCATCTCAGGCACATGGTTCTGGCACGTCTGAGAGGTGGTTCCGGCTGGCCCAACAGGTGTTTCTGGAGTCTCCGCCAAGTGGTTCTGGCGTAGCTGGCAGGTGATGTTGGCGTGACTGGCAGGTGGTTCCAGCCAGCCCGGCAGGTGTTTCCGGAGTGTTCACCAACTGGCTGTGGCGTAGCCGGCAGGTGATTTTGCCGTGTCTTACAGGTGGTTCTGGCGAGTCGAGCAGGTGCTTCCGGCATGCTCGGCAGGTGCTTCCGGTGTCATTGGCATGTGGTTCTGGCAGGTCTGAGAGGTGGTTCCGGCATGCCTGACAGGTGATTCCGGAGTGTTCGCCAAGCGGTTCTGGCATAGGCGGCAGGTGATTTTGCCATGTCCAGAATGTGGTTCCAGCGAGTCGAACATGTGGTTCCGGCGTGTCCGGCAGGTGTTTCCGGTCTGTCCAGCAGGTGGTTCTGGGGTGTCCGGCATGAGTTCTGGCACGTCTGAGAGGTGGTTCCGGCCGGCCCGACATGCGTTTCCGGAGTGTCCGCCACGTGGTTCAGGCACGTCTGAGAGGTGGTTCCAGCATGCCCGGCAGGTTTTCCCGGAGAGTCCTCCAAGTGGTTCTGGCGTAGCCCGCAGGTGATTTTGGTGTGTCCGGCAGGTTGTTCCCTTCTGTCCGATAGGTTGTTCCGGCATGTCCAGCACGTGCTTCTGGCACTTCTGAGAGGTGGTTCTGGCATGCCGGGCAGGTTATTCCGGAGTGTCCGGTAAGTGGTTCTGGTGTAGCCGGCAGTTCATTTTGGCGTGTCTGGCACATGGGTCCTGCGAGTCGAGCAGGTGGTTCCGGCGTGCTCGGCAGGTGGTCCAGGCATGTCCGGCAGGTGGTTCCAGTCTGTCCAGGATGTGGTTCCAGCGTGTCCGGCACGTGGTTCTCTTACGTCTGAGAGGTGGTTCCTGCATGCCTGGCAGGTTATTGCGGATTGTCTGCCAGGTGGTTCTCTCATAGCCAGCTGTTGATTTTGGCCTGTCAGGCAGGTGGTTCTGGTGAGTCCAGCAGGTGGCTCCGGCGTGCTCGGCAGGTGGTTCTGGCATGTCTGGCAGGTGGTTCCGGCGAGTTGAGCAGCTGGTTCCAGCCTGTCCGTCAGGTTAGGGTTAGGGATAGGGTTAGGGTTACGGTTAGGGTTAGGGTTTAGGGTTTGGGGTTAGGGGTTAGGGTTAGGGGTAGGGTTAGGGTTAGGGTTACGGTTGGGTTAGGGTTTAGGGTTAGGCTTAGGGTTAGGGGTTAGGGTTAGGGTTAGGGCCCGGCACGTGGTTCCGGCGAGGCGAGCAGGTGGCTCCGGCGCGCTCGGCAGGTGCTTCCGCTGGGCCCGGCAGGTGGTTCCGGCGAGGCGAGCAGGTTGTTCCTGCGTGCTCGGCAGGTGGTTCAGTTGGGTCTGGCAGGTGGTTTCGGTCTGTTCGGGGTGTGGTTCCAGCATCTCAGGCACATGGTTCTGGCACGTCTGAGAGGTGGTTCCGGCTGGCCCAACAGGTGTTTCTGGAGTCTCCGCCAAGTGGTTCTGGCGTAGCTGGCAGGTGATGTTGGCGTGACTGGCAGGTGGTTCCAGCCAGCCCGGCAGGTGTTTCCGGAGTGTTCACCAACTGGCTGTGGCGTAGCCGGCAGGTGATTTTGCCGTGTCTTACAGGTGGTTCTGGCGAGTCGAGCAGGTGCTTCCGGCATGCTCGGCAGGTGCTTCCGGTGTCATTGGCATGTGGTTCTGGCAGGTCTGAGAGGTGGTTCGGCATGCCTGACAGGTGATTCCGGAGTGTTCGCCAAGCGGTTCTGGCATAGGCGGCAGGTGATTTTGCCATGTCCAGAATGTGGTTCCAGCGAGTCGAACATGTGGTTCCGGCGGGTCCGGCAGGTGTTTCCGGTCTGTCCAGCAGGTGGTTCTGGGGTGTCCGGCATGAGGTTCTGGCACGTCTGAGAGGTGGTTCCGGCCGGCCCGACATGCGTTTCCGGAGTGTTCGCCACGTGGTTCAGGCACGTCTGAGAGGTGGTTCCAGCATGCCCGGCAGGTTTTCCGGAGAGTCCTCCAAGTGGTTCTGGCGTAGCCCGCAGGTGATTTTGGTGTGTCCCGGCAGGTTGTTCCGTTCTGTCCGATAGGTTGTTCCGGCATGTCCAGCACGTGCTTCTGGCACTTCTGAGAGGTGGTTCTGGCATGCCGGGCAGGTTATTCCGGAGTGTCCGGTAAGTGGTTCTGGTGTAGCCGGCAGTTCATTTTGGCGTGTCTGGCACATGGGTCCTGCGAGTCGAGCAGGTGGTTCCGGCGTGCTCGGCAGGTGGTCCAGGCATGTCCGGCAGGTGGTTCCAGTCTGTCCAGGACGTGGTTCCAGCGTGTCCGGCACGTGGTTCTCTTACGTCTGAGAGGTGGTTCCTGCATGCCTGGCAGGTTATTGCGGATTGTCTGCCAGGTGGTTCTCTCATAGCCAGCTGTTGATTTTGCCTGTCAGGCAGGTGGTTCTGGTGAGTCCAGCAGGTGGCTCCGGCGTGCTCGGCAGGTGGTTCTGGCATGTCTGGCAGGTGGTTCCGGCGAGTTGAGGCAGCTGGTTCCAGCCTGTCCGTCAGGTTAGGGTTAGGGATAGGGTTAGGGTTACGGTTAGGGTTAGGGTTTAGGGTTTGGGGTTAGGGGTTAGGGTTAGGGTAGGGTTAGGGTTAGGGTTACGGGTTGGGTTAGGGTTTTAGGGTTAGGCTTAGGGTTAGGGGTTAGGGTTAGGGTTAGGGCCCGGCACGTGGTTCCGGCGAGGCGAGCAGGTGGCTCCGGCGCGCTCGGCAGGTGCTTCCGCTGCGCCCGGCAGGTGGTTCGGCGAGGCGAGCAGGTTGTTCCTGCGTGCTCGGCAGGTGGTTCAGTTGGGTCTGGCAGGTGGTTTCGGTCTGTTCGGGGTGTGGTTCAGCATCTCAGGCACATGGTTCTGGCACGTCTGAGAGGTGGTTCCGGCTGGCCCAACAGGTGTTTCTGGAGTCTCCGCCAAGTGGTTCTGGCGTAGCTGGCAGGTGGTTCCAGCCAGCCCGGCAGGTGTTTCCGGAGTGTTCACCAACTGGCTGTGGCGTAGCCGGCAGGTGATTTTGGCGTGTCCGACAGGTGGTTCTGGCGAGTCGAGCAGGTGCTTCGGCATGCTCGGCAGGTGCTTCCGGTGTCATTGGCATGTGGTTCTGGCAGGTCTGAGAGGTGGTTCCGGCATGCCTGACAGGTGATTCCGGAGTGTTCGCCAAGCGGTTCTGGCATAGGCGGCAGGTGATTTTGCCATGTCCAGAATGTGGTTCCAGCGAGTCGAACATGTGTTCCGGCGTGTCCGGCAGGTGTTTCCGGTCTGTCCAGCAGGTGGTTCTGGGGTGTCGGCATGAGGTTCTGGCACGTCTGAGAGGTGGTTCCGGCCGGCCCGACATGCGTTTCCGGAGTGTTCGCCACGTGGTTCAGGCACGTCTGAGAGGTGGTTCCAGCATGCCCGGCAGGTTTTCCGGAGAGTCCTCCAAGTGGTTCTGGCGTAGCCCGCAGGTGATTTTGTGTGTCCCGGCAGGTTGTTCCGTTCTGTCCGATAGGTTGTTCCGGCATGTCCAGCACGTGCTTCTGGCACTTCTGAGAGGTGGTTCTGGCATGCCGGGCAGTTATTCCGGAGTGTCCGGTAAGTGGTTCTGGTGTAGCCGGCAGTTCATTTTGGCGTGTCTGGCACATGGGTCCTGCGAGTCGAGCAGGTGGTTCCGGCGTGCTCGGGCAGGTGGTCCAGGCATGTCCGGCAGGTGGTTCCAGTCTGTCCAGGACGTGGTTCCAGCGTGTCCGGCACGTGGT
>NW_027225190.1:0-57962 GCF_041296235.1 Equus asinus
TAGCCGGCAGTTCATTTGGCGTGTCTGGCACATGGGTCCTGCGAGTCGAGCAGGTGGTTCCGGCGTGCTCGGCAGGTGGTCCAGGCATGTCCGGCAGGTGGTTCCAGTCTGTCCAGGACGTGGTTCCAGCGTGTCCGGCACGTGGTTCTCTTACGTCTGAGAGGTGGTTCCTGCATGCCTGGCAGGTTATTGCGGATTGTCTGCCAGGTGGTTCTCTCATAGCCAGCTGTTGATTTTGGCCTGTCAGGCAGGTGGTTCTGGTGAGTCCAGCAGGTGGCTCCGGCGTGCTCGGCAGGTGGTTCTGGCATGTCTGGCAGGTGGTTCCGGCGAGTTGAGCAGCTTGTTCCAGCCTGTCCGTCAGGTTAGGGTTAGGGATAGGGTTAGGGTTAGGTTAGGGTTAGGGTTTAGGGTTTGGGGTTAGGGGTTAGGGTTAGGGGTAGGGTTAGGGTTAGGGTTACGGTTGGGTTAGGGTTTAGGGTTAGGCTTAGGGTTAGGGGGTTAGGGTTAGGGTTAGGGTTTGGGGATAGGGTTAGGGTTATGGTTAGGGTTAGGGGCCCGGCGTGTGGTTCCGGGGGAGGCGAGCAGGTGGCTCCGGCGTGCTCGGCAGGAGCTTCCGCTCGGCCCGGCAGGTGGTTCCAGCGAGGCGAGCAGGTGGCTCCGGCGTGCTTGGCACGTGCTTGCGCTGGGCCCGGCAGGTGGTTCCGGCGAGGCGAGCAGGTGGCTCCGGCGCGCTCGGCAGGTGCTTCCGCTGCACCCGGCAGGTGGTTCCGGCGAGTTGAGCAGCTGGTTCCAGCCTGTCCGTCAGGTTAGGGTTAGGGATAGGGTTAGGGTTACAGTTAGGGTTAGGGTTTAGGGTTTGGGGTTAGGGGTTAGGGTTAGGGGTAGGGTTAGGGTTAGGGTTACGGTTGGGTTAGGGTTTAGGGTTAGGCTTAGGGTTAGGGGTTAGGGTTAGGGTTAGGGTTTGGGGATAGGGTTAGTGTTAGGGTTAGGGTTAGGGCCCGGCACGTGGCTCCGGCGCGCTCGGCAGGTGCTTCCGCTGCGCCCGGCAGGTGGTTCCGGCGAGGCGAGCAGGTTGTTCCTGCGTGCTCGGCAGGTGGTTCAGTTGGGTCTAGCAGATGGTTTCGGTCTGTTCGGGGTGTGGTTCCAGCATCTCAGGCACATGGTTCTGGCACGTCTGAGAGGTGGTTCCGGCTGGCCCAACAGGTGTTTCTGGAGTCTCCGCCAAGTGCTTCTGGCGTAGCTGGCAGGTGGTTCCAGCCAGCCCGGCAGGTGTTTCCGGAGTGTTCACCAACTGGCTGTGGCGTAGCCGGCAGGTGATTTTGGCGTGTCTGACAGGTGGTTCTGGAGAGTCGAGCAGGTGCTTCCGGCATGCTCGGCAGGTGCTTCCGGTGTCATTGGCATGTGGTTCTGGCAGGTCTGAGAGGTGGTTCCGGCATGCCTGACAGGTGATTCCGGAGTGTTCGCCAAGCGGTTCTGGCATAGGCGGCAGGTGATTTTGCCATGTCCAGAATGTGGTTCCAGCGAGTCGAAAATGTGGTTCCGGCGTGTCCGGCAGGTGTTTCCGGTCTGTCCAGCAGCTGGTTCTGGGGTGTCCGGCATGAGGTTCTGGCACGTCTGAGAGGTGGTTCCGGCCGGCCCGACATGCGTTTCCGGAGTGTCCGCCACGTGGTTCAGGCGCGTCTGAGAGGTGGTTCCAGCATGCCCGGCAGGTTTTCCCGGAGAGTCCTCCAAGTGGTTCTGGCGTAGCCCGCAGGTGATTTTGGTGTGTCCGGCAGGTTGTTCCGTTCTGTCCGATAGGTTGTTCCGACATGTCCAGCACGTGCTTCTGGCACTTCTGAGAGGTGGTTCTGGCATGCCGGGCAGGTTATTCCGGAGTGTCCGGTAAGTGGTTCTGGTGTAGCCGGCAGTTCATTTTGGCGTGTCTGGCACATGGGTCCTGCGAGTCGAGCAGGTGGTTCCGGCGTGCTCGGCAGGTGGTCCAGGCATGTCCGGCAGGTGGTTCCAGTCTGTCCAGGACGTGGTTCCAGCGTGTCCGGCACGTGGTTCTCTTACGTCTGAGAGGTGGTTCCTGCATGCCTGGCAGGTTATTGCGGATTGTCTGCCAGGTGGTTCTCTCATAGCCAGCTGTTGATTTTGGCCTGTCAGGCAGGTGGTTCTGGTGAGTCCAGCAGGTGGCTCCGGCGTGCTCGGCAGGTGGTTCTGGCAGGTCTGGCAGGTGGTTCCGGCGAGTTGAGCAGCTGGTTCCAGCCTGTCCGTCAGGTTAGGGTTAGGGATAGGGTTAGGGTTACAGTTAGGGTTAGGGTTTAGGGTTTGGGGTTAGGGGTTAGGGTTAGGGGTAGGGTTAGGGTTAGGGTTACGGTTGGGTTAGGGTTTAGGGTTAGGCTTAGGGTTAGGGGTTAGGGTTAGGGTTAGGGTTTGGGGATAGGGTTAGGGTTAGGGTTAGGGTTAGGGCCCGGCACGTGGTTCCGGCGAGGCGAGCAGGTGGCTCCGGCGCGCTCGGCAGGTGCTTCCGCTGCGCCCGGCAGGTGGTTCCGGCGAGGCGAGCAGGTTGTTCCTGCGTGCTCGGCAGGTGGTTCAGTTGGGTCTAGCAGGTGGTTTCGGTCTGTTCGGGGTGTGGTTCCAGCATCTCAGGCACATGGTTCTGGCACGTCTGAGAGGTGGTTCCGGCTGGCCCAACAGGTGTTTCTGGAGTCTCCGCCAAGTGGTTCTGGCGTAGCTGGCAGGTGGTTCCAGCCAGCCCGGCAGGTGTTTCCGGAGTGTTCACCAACTGGCTGTGGCGTAGCCGGCAGGTGATTTTGGCGTGTCTGACAGGTGGTTCTGGCGAGTCGAGCAGGTGCTTCCGGCATGCTCGGCAGGTGCTTCCGGTGTCATTGGCATGTGGTTCTGGCAGGTCTGAGAGGTGGTTCCGGCATGCCTGACAGGTGATTCCGGAGTGTTCGCCAAGCGGTTCTGGCATAGGCGGCAGGTGATTTTGCCATGTCCAGAATGTGGTTCCAGCGAGTCGAAAATGTGGTTCCGGCGTGTCCGGCAGGTGTTTCCGGTCTGTCCAGCAGCTGGTTCTGGGGTGTCCGGCATGAGGTTCTGGCACGTCTGAGAGGTGGTTCCGGCCGGCCCGACATGCGTTTCCGGAGTGTCCGCCACGTGGTTCAGGCGCGTCTGAGAGGTGGTTCCAGCATGCCCGGCAGGTTTTCCCGGAGAGTCCTCCAAGTGGTTCTGGCGTAGCCCGCAGGTGATTTTGGTGTGTCCGGCAGGTTGTTCCGTTCTGTCCGATAGGTTGTTCCGACATGTCCAGCACGTGCTTCTGGCACTTCTGAGAGGTGGTTCTGGCATGCCGGGCAGGTTATTCCGGAGTGTCCGGTAAGTGGTTCTGGTGTAGCCGGCAGTTCATTTTGGCGTGTCTGGCACATGGGTCCTGCGAGTCGAGCAGGTGGTTCCGGCGTGCTCGGCAGGTGGTCCAGGCATGTCCGGCAGGTGGTTCCAGTCTGTCCAGGACGTGGTTCCAGCGTGTCCGGCACGTGGTTCTCTTACGTCTGAGAGGTGGTTTCTGCATGCCTGGCAGGTTATTGCGGATTGTCTGCCAGGTGGTTCTCTCATAGCCAGCTGTTGATTTTGGCCTGTCAGGCAGGTGGTTCTGGTGCGTCCAGCAGGTGGCTCCGGCGTGCTCGGCAGGTGGTTCTGGCATGTCTGGCAGGTGGTTCCGGCGAGTTGAGCAGCTGGTTCCAGCCTGTCCGTCAGGTTAGGGTTAGGGATAGGGTTAGGGTTACAGTTAGGGTTAGGGTTTAGGGTTTGGGGTTAGGGGTTAGGGTTAGGGGTAGGGTTAGGGTTAGGGTTACGGTTGGGTTAGGGTTTAGGGTTAGGCTTAGGGTTAGGGGTTAGGGTTAGGGTTAGGGTTTGGGGATAGGGTTAGGGTTAGGGTTAGGGTTAGGGCCCGGCACGTGGTTTCGGCGAGGCGAGCAGGTGGCTCCGGCGCGCTCGGCAGGTGCTTCCGCTGCACCCGGCAGGTGGTTCCGGCGCGCTCGGCAGGTTGTTCCTGCGTGCTCGGCAGGTGGTTCAGTTGGGTCTAGCAGGTGGTTTCGGTCTGTTCGGGGTGTGGTTCCAGCATCTCAGGCACGTGGTTCTGGCACGTCTGAGAGGTGGTTCCGGCTGGCCCAACAGGTGTTTCTGGAGTCTCCGCCAAGTGGTTCTGGCGTAGCTGGCAGGTGGTTCCAGCCAGCCCGGCAGGTGTTTCCGGAGTGTTCACCAACTGGCTGTGGCGTAGCCGGCAGGTGATTTTGGCGTGTCCGACAGGTGGTTCTGGCGAGTCGAGCAGGTGCTTCCGGCATGCTCGGCAGGTGCTTCCGGTGTCATTGGCATGTGGTTCTGGCAGGTCTGAGAGGTGGTTCCGGCATGCCTGACAGGTGATTCCGGAGTGTTCGCCAAGCGGTTCTGGCATAGGCGGCAGGTGATTTTGCCATGTCCAGAATGTGGTTCCAGCGAGTCGAAAATGTGGTTCCGGCGTGTCCGGCAGGTGTTTCCGGTCTGTCCAGCAGCTGGTTCTGGGGTGTCCGGCATGAGGTTCTGGCACGTCTGAGAGGTGGTTCCGGCCGGCCCGACATGCGTTTCCGGAGTGTCCGCCACGTGGTTCAGGCGCGTCTGAGAGGTGGTTCCAGCATGCCCGGCAGGTTTTCCCGGAGAGTCCTCCAAGTGGTTCTGGCGTAGCCCGCAGGTGATTTTGGTGTGTCCGGCAGGTTGTTCCGTTCTGTCCGATAGGTTGTTCCGACATGTCCAGCACGTGCTTCTGGCACTTCTGAGAGGTGGTTCTGGCATGCCGGGCAGGTTATTCCGGAGTGTCCGGTAAGTGGTTCTGGTGTAGCCGGCAGTTCATTTTGGCGTGTCTGGCACATGGGTCCTGCGAGTCGAGCAGGTGGTTCCGGCGTGCTCGGCAGGTGGTCCAGGCATGTCCGGCAGGTGGTTCCAGTCTGTCCAGGACGTGGTTCCAGCGTGTCCGGCACGTGGTTCTCTTACGTCTGAGAGGTGGTTCCTGCATGCCTGGCAGGTTATTGCGGATTGTCTGCCAGGTGGTTCTCTCATAGCCAGCTGTTGATTTTGGCCTGTCAGGCAGGTGGTTCTGGTGAGTCCAGCAGGTGGCTCCGGCGTGCTCGGCAGGTGGTTCTGGCATGTCTGGCAGGTGGTTCCGGCGAGTTGAGCAGCTGGTTCCAGCCTGTCCGTCAGGTTAGGGTTAGGGATAGGGTTAGGGTTACAGTTAGGGTTAGGGTTTAGGGTTTGGGGTTAGGGGTTAGGGTTAGGGGTAGGGTTAGGGTTAGGGTTACGGTTGGGTTAGGGTTTAGGGTTAGGCTTAGGGTTAGGGGTTAGGGTTAGGGTTATGGTTTGGGGATAGGGTTAGGGTTAGGGTTAGGGCCCGGCACGTGGTTCCGGTGAGGCGAGCAGGTGGCTCCGGCGCGCTCGGCAGGTGCTTCCGCTGCGCCCGGCAGGTGGTTCCGGCGAGGCGAGCAGGTTGTTCCTGCGTGCTCGGCAGGTGGTTCAGTTGGGTCTAGCAGGTGGTTTCGGTCTGTTCGGGGTGTGGTTCCAGCATCTCAGGCACATGGTTCTGGCACGTCTGAGAGGTGGTTCCGGCTGGCCCAACAGGTGTTTCTGGAGTCTCCGCCAAGTGGTTCTGGCGTAGCTGGCAGGTGGTTCCAGCCAGCCCGGCAGGTGTTTCCGGAGTGTTCACCAACTGGCTGTGGCGTAGCCGGCAGGTGATTTTGGCGTGTCCGACAGGTGGTTCTGGCGAGTCGAGCAGGTGCTTCCGGCATGCTCGGCAGGTGCTTCCGGTGTCATTGGCATGTGGTTCTGGCAGGTCTGAGAGGTGGTTCCGGCATGCCTGACAGGTGATTCCGGAGTGTTTGCCAAGCGGTTCTGGCATAGGCGGCAGGTGATTTTGCCATGTCCAGAATGTGGTTCCAGCGAGTCGAAAATGTGGTTCCGGCGTGTCCGGCAGGTGTTTCCGGTCTGTCCAGCAGCTGGTTCTGGGGTGTCCGGCATGAGGTTCTGGCACGTCTGTGAGGTGGTTCCGGCCGGCCCGACATGCGTTTCCGGAGTGTCCGCCACGTGGTTCAGGCGCGTCTGAGAGGTGGTTCCAGCATGCCCGGCAGGTTTTCCCGGAGAGTCCTCCAAGTGGTTCTGGCGTAGCCCGCAGGTGATTTTGGTGTGTCCGGCAGGTTGTTCCGTTCTGTCCGATAGGTTGTTCCGACATGTCCAGCACGTGCTTCTCGCACTTCTGAGAGGTGGTTCTGGCATGCCGGGCAGGTTATTCCGGAGTGTCCGGTAAGTGGTTCTGGTGTAGCCGGCAGTTCATTTTGGCGTGTCTGGCACATGGGTCCTGCGAGTCGAGCAGGTGGTTCCGGCGTGCTCGGCAGGTGGTCCAGGCATGTCCGGCAGGTGGTTCCAGTCTGTCCAGGACGTGGTTCCAGCGTGTCCGGCACGTGGTTCTCTTACGTCTGAGAGGTGGTTCCTGCATGCCTGGCAGGTTATTGCGGATTGTCTGCCAGGTGGTTCTCTCATAGCCAGCTGTTGATTTTGGCCTGTCAGGCAGGTGGTTCTGGTGAGTCCAGCAGGTGGCTCCGGCGTGCTCGGCAGGTGGTTCTGGCATGTCTGGCAGGTGGTTCCGGCGAGTTGAGCAGCTGGTTCCAGCCTGTCCGTCAGGTTAGGGTTAGGGATAGGGTTAGGGTTACGGTTAGGGTTAGGGTTTAGGGTTTGGGGTTAGGGGTTAGGGTTAGGGGTAGGGTTAGGGTTAGGGTTACGGTTGGGTTAGGGTTTAGGGTTAGGCTTAGGGTTAGGGGTTAGGGTTAGGGTTAGGGTTTGGGGATAGGGTTAGGGTTAGGGTTAGGGTTAGGGCCCGGCACGTGGTTCCGGCGAGGCGAGCAGGTGGCTCCGGCGCGCTCGGCAGGTGCTTCCGCTGCGCCCGGCAGGTGGTTCCGGCGCGCTCGGCAGGTTGTTCCTGCGTGCTCGGCAGGTGGTTCAGTTGGGTCTAGCAGGTGGTTTCGGTCTGTTCGGGGTGTGGTTCCAGCATCTCAGGCACATGGTTCTGGCACGTCTGAGAGGTGGTTCCGGCTGGCCCAACAGGTGTTTCTGGAGTCTCCGACAAGTGGTTCTGGCGTAGCTGGCAGGTGGTTCCAGCCAGCCCGGCAGGTGTTTCCGGAGTGTTCACCAACTGGCTGTGGCGTAGCCGGCAGGTGATTTTGGCGTGTCCGACAGGTGGTTCTGGCGAGTCGAGCAGGTGCTTCCGGCATGCTCGGCAGGTGCTTCCGGTGTCATTGGCATGTGGTTCTGGCAGGTCTGAGAGGTGGTTCCGGCATGCCTGACAGGTGATTCCGGAGTGTTCGCCAAGCGGTTCTGGCATAGGCGGCAGGTGATTTTGCCATGTCCAGAATGTGGTTCCAGCGAGTCGAACATGTGGTTCCGGCGTGTCCGGCAGGTGTTTCCGGTCTGTCCAGCAGCTGGTTCTGGGGTGTCCGGCATGAGGTTCTGGCACGTCTGAGAGGTGGTTCCGGCCGGCCCGACATGCGTTTCCGGAGTGTCCGCCACGTGGTTCAGGCGCGTCTGAGAGGTGGTTCCAGCATGCCCGGCAGGTTTTCCCGGAGAGTCCTCCAAGTGGTTCTGGCGTAGCCCGCAGGTGATTTTGGTGTGTCCGGCAGGTTGTTCCGTTCTGTCCGATAGGTTGTTCCGACATGTCCAGCACGTGCTTCTGGCACTTCTGAGAGGTGGTTCTGGCATGCCGGGCAGGTTATTCCGGAGTGTCCGGTAAGTGGTTCTGGTGTAGCCGGCAGTTCATTTTGGCGTGTCTGGCACATGGGTCCTGCGAGTCGAGCAGGTGGTTCCGGCGTGCTCGGCAGGTGGTCCAGGCATGTCCGGCAGGTGGTTCCAGTCTGTCCAGGACGTGGTTCCAGCGTGTCCGGCACGTGGTTCTCTTACGTCTGAGAGGTGGTTCCTGCATGCCTGGCAGGTTATTGCGGATTGTCTGCCAGGTGGTTCTCTCATAGCCAGCTGTTGATTTTGGCCTGTCAGGCAGGTGGTTCTGGTGAGTCCAGCAGGTGGCTCCGGCGTGCTCGGCAGGTGGTTCTGGCATGTCTGGCAGGTGGTTCCGGCGAGTTGAGCAGCTGGTTCCAGCCTGTCCGTCAGGTTAGGGTTAGGGATAGGGTTAGGGTTACGGTTAGGGTTAGGGTTTAGGGTTTGGGGTTAGGGGTTAGGGTTAGGGGTAGGGTTAGGGTTAGGGTTACGGTTGGGTTAGGGTTTAGGGTTAGGCTTAGGGTTAGGGGTTAGGGTTAGGGTTAGGGTTTGGGGATAGGGTTAGGGTTAGGGTTAGGGTTAGGGCCCGGCACGTGGTTCCGGCGAGGCGAGCAGGTGGCTCCGGCGCGCTCGGCAGGTGCTTCCGCTGCGCCCGGCAGGTGGTTCCGGCGAGGCGAGCAGGTTGTTCCTGCGTGCTCGGCAGGTGCTTCAGTTGGGTGTGGCAGGTGGTTTCGGTCTGTTCGGGGTGTGGTTCCAGCATCTCAGGCACATGGTTCAGGCACGTCTGAGAGGTGGTTCCGGCTGGCCCAACAGGTGTTTCTGGAGTCTCCGCCAAGTGGTTCTGGCGTAGCTGGCAGGTGATGTTGGCGTGACTGGCAGGTGGTTCCAGCCAGCCCGGCAGGTGTTTCCGGAGTGTTCACCAACTGGCTGTGGCGTAGCCGGCAGGTGATTTTGGCGTGTCCGACAGGTGGTTCTGGCGAGTCGAGCAGGTGCTTCCGGCATGCTCGGCAGGTGCTTCCGGTGTCATTGGCATGTGGTTCTGGCAGGTCTGAGAGGTGGTTCCGGCATGCCTGACAGGTGATTCCGGAGTGTTCGCCAAGCGGTTCTGGCATAGGCGGCAGGTGATTTTGCCATGTCCAGAATGTGGTTCCAGCGAGTCGAAAATGTGGTTCCGGCGTGTCCGGCAGGTGTTTCCGGTCTGTCCAGCAGCTGGTTCTGGGGTGTCCGGCATGAGGTTCTGGCACGTCTGAGAGGTGGTTCCGGCCGGCCCGACATGCGTTTCCGGAGTGTCCGCCACGTGGTTCAGGCGCGTCTGAGAGGTGGTTCCAGCATGCCCGGCAGGTTTTCCCGGAGAGTCCTCCAAGTGGTTCTGGCGTAGCCCGCAGGTGATTTTGGTGTGTCCGGCAGGTTGTTCCGTTCTGTCCGATAGGTTGTTCCGGCATGTCCAGCACGTGCTTCTGGCACTTCTGAGAGGTGGTTCTGGCATGCCGGGCAGGTTATTCCGGAGTGTCCGGTAAGTGGTTCTGGTGTAGCCGGCAGTTCATTTTGGCGTGTCTGGCACATGGGTCCTGCGAGTCGAGCAGGTGGTTCCGGCGTGCTCGGCAGGTGGTCCAGGCATGTCCGGCAGGTGGTTCCAGTCTGTCCAGGACGTGGTTCCAGCGTGTCCGGCACGTGGTTCTCTTACGTCTGAGAGGTGGTTCCTGCATGCCTGGCAGGTTATTGCGGATTGTCTGCCAGGTGGTTCTCTCATAGCCAGCTGTTGATTTTGGCCTGTCAGGCAGGTGGTTCTGGTGAGTCCAGCAGGTGGCTCCGGCGTGCTCGGCAGGTGGTTCTGGCATGTCTGGCAGGTGGTTCCGGCGAGTTGAGCAGCTTGTTCCAGCCTGTCCGTCAGGTTAGGGTTAGGGATAGGGTTAGGGTTAGGGTTAGGGTTAGGGTTTAGGGTTTGGGGTTAGGGGTTAGGGTTAGGGGTAGGGTTAGGGTTAGGGTTACGGTTGGGTTAGGGTTTAGGGTTAGGCTTAGGGTTAGGGGTTAGGGTTAGGGTTAGGGTTTGGGGATAGGGTTAGGGTTATGGTTAGGGTTAGGGCCCGGCGTGTGGTTCCGGGGAGGCGAGCAGGTGGCTCCGGCGTGCTCGGCAGGAGCTTCCGCTCGGCCCGGCAGGTGGTTCCAGCGAGGCGAGCAGGTGGCTCCGGCGTGCTTGGCACGTGCTTGCGCTGGGCCCGGCAGGTGGTTCCGGCGAGGCGAGCAGGTGGCTCCGGCGCGCTCGGCAGGTGCTTCCGCTGCACCCGGCAGGTGGTTCCGGCGAGTTGAGCAGCTGGTTCCAGCCTGTCCGTCAGGTTAGGGTTAGGGATAGGGTTAGGGTTACAGTTAGGGTTAGGGTTTAGGGTTTGGGGTTAGGGGTTAGGGTTAGGGGTAGGGTTAGGGTTAGGGTTACGGTTGGGTTAGGGTTTAGGGTTAGGCTTAGGGTTAGGGGTTAGGGTTAGGGTTAGGGTTTGGGGATAGGGTTAGGGTTAGGGTTAGGGTTAGGGCCCGGCACGTGGTTCCGGCGACGCGAGCAGGTGGCTCCGGCGCGCTCGGCAGGTGCTTCCGCTGCGCCCGGCAGGTGGTTCCGGCGAGGCGAGCAGGTTGTTCCTGCGTGCTCGGCAGGTGGTTCAGTTGGGTCTAGCAGGTGGTTTCGGTCTGTTCGGGGTGTGGTTCCAGCATCTCAGGCACATGGTTCTGGCACGTCTGAGAGGTGGTTCCGGCTGGCCCAACAGGTGTTTCTGGAGTCTCCGCCAAGTGGTTCTGGCGTAGCTGGCAGGTGGTTCCAGCCAGCCCGGCAGGTGTTTCCGGAGTGTTCACCAACTGGCTGTGGCGTAGCCGGCAGGTGATTTTGGCGTGTCTGACAGGTGGTTCTGGCGAGTCGAGCAGGTGCTTCCGGCATGCTCGGCAGGTGCTTCCGGTGTCATTGGCATGTGGTTCTGGCAGGTCTGAGAGGTGGTTCCGGCATGCCTGACAGGTGATTCCGGAGTGTTCGCCAAGCGGTTCTGGCATAGGCGGCAGGTGATTTTGCCATGTCCAGAATGTGGTTCCAGCGAGTCGAAAATGTGGTTCCGGCGTGTCCGGCAGGTGTTTCCGGTCTGTCCAGCAGCTGGTTCTGGGGTGTCCGGCATGAGGTTCTGGCACGTCTGAGAGGTGGTTCCGGCCGGCCCGACATGCGTTTCCGGAGTGTCCGCCACGTGGTTCAGGCGCGTCTGAGAGGTGGTTCCAGCATGCCCGGCAGGTTTTCCCGGAGAGTCCTCCAAGTGGTTCTGGCGTAGCCCGCAGGTGATTTTGGTGTGTCCGGCAGGTTGTTCCGTTCTGTCCGATAGGTTGTTCCGACATGTCCAGCACGTGCTTCTGGCACTTCTGAGAGGTGGTTCTGGCATGCCGGGCAGGTTATTCCGGAGTGTCCGGTAAGTGGTTCTGGTGTAGCCGGCAGTTCATTTTGGCGTGTCTGGCACATGGGTCCTGCGAGTCGAGCAGGTGGTTCCGGCGTGCTCGGCAGGTGGTCCAGGCATGTCCGGCAGGTGGTTCCAGTCTGTCCAGGACGTGGTTCCAGCGTGTCCGGCACGTGGTTCTCTTACGTCTGAGAGGTGGTTTCTGCATGCCTGGCAGGTTATTGCGGATTGTCTGCCAGGTGGTTCTCTCATAGCCAGCTGTTGATTTTGGCCTGTCAGGCAGGTGGTTCTGGTGAGTCCAGCAGGTGGCTCCGGCGTGCTCGGCAGGTGGTTCTGGCATGTCTGGCAGGTGGTTCCGGCGAGTTGAGCAGCTGGTTCCAGCCTGTCCGTCAGGTTAGGGTTAGGGATAGGGTTAGGGTTAGGGTTAGGGTTAGGGTTTAGGGTTTGGGGTTAGGGGTTAGGGTTAGGGGTAGGGTTAGGGTTAGGGTTACGGTTGGGTTAGGGTTTAGGGTTAGGCTTAGGGTTAGGGGTTAGGGTTAGGGTTAGGGTTTGGGGATAGGGTTAGGGTTAGGGTTAGGGTTAGGGCCCGGCACGTGGTTTCGGCGAGGCGAGCAGGTGGCTCCGGCGCGCTCGGCAGGTGCTTCCGCTGCACCCGGCAGGTGGTTCCGGCGCGCTCGGCAGGTTGTTCCTGCGTGCTCGGCAGGTGGTTCAGTTGGGTCTAGCAGGTGGTTTCGGTCTGTTCGGGGTGTGGTTCCAGCATCTCAGGCACGTGGTTCTGGCACGTCTGAGAGGTGGTTCCGGCTGGCCCAACAGGTGTTTCTGGAGTCTCCGCCAAGTGGTTCTGGCGTAGCTGGCAGGTGGTTCCAGCCAGCCCGGCAGGTGTTTCCGGAGTGTTCACCAACTGGCTGTGGCGTAGCCGGCAGGTGATTTTGGCGTGTCCGACAGGTGGTTCTGGCGAGTCGAGCAGGTGCTTCCGGCATGCTCGGCAGGTGCTTCCGGTGTCATTGGCATGTGGTTCTGGCAGGTCTGAGAGGTGGTTCCGGCATGCCTGACAGGTGATTCCGGAGTGTTCGCCAAGCGGTTCTGGCATAGGCGGCAGGTGATTTTGCCATGTCCAGAATGTGGTTCCAGCGAGTCGAAAATGTGGTTCCGGCGTGTCCGGCAGGTGTTTCCGGTCTGTCCAGCAGCTGGTTCTGGGGTGTCCGGCATGAGGTTCTGGCACGTCTGAGAGGTGGTTCCGGCCGGCCCGACATGCGTTTCCGGAGTGTCCGCCACGTGGTTCAGGCGCGTCTGAGAGGTGGTTCCAGCATGCCCGGCAGGTTTTCCCGGAGAGTCCTCCAAGTGGTTCTGGCGTAGCCCGCAGGTGATTTTGGTGTGTCCGGCAGGTTGTTCCGTTCTGTCCGATAGGTTGTTCCGGCATGTCCAGCACGTGCTTCTGGCACTTCTGAGAGGTGGTTCTGGCATGCCGGGCAGGTTATTCCGGAGTGTCCGGTAAGTGGTTCTGGTGTAGCCGGCAGTTCATTTTGGCGTGTCTGGCACATGGGTCCTGCGAGTCGAGCAGGTGGTTCCGGCGTGCTCGGCAGGTGGTCCAGGCATGTCCGGCAGGTGGTTCCAGTCTGTCCAGGACGTGGTTCCAGCGTGTCCGGCACGTGGTTCTCTTACGTCTGAGAGGTGGTTCCTGCATGCCTGGCAGGTTATTGCGGATTGTCTGCCAGGTGGTTCTCTCATAGCCAGCTGTTGATTTTGGCCTGTCAGGCAGGTGGTTCTGGTGAGTCCAGCAGGTGGCTCCGGCGTGCTCGGCAGGTGGTTCTGGCATGTCTGGCAGGTGGTTCCGGCGAGTTGAGCAGCTGGTTCCAGCCTGTCCGTCAGGTTAGGGTTAGGGATAGGGTTAGGGTTACAGTTAGGGTTAGGGTTTAGGGTTTGGGGTTAGGGGTTAGGGTTAGGGGTAGGGTTAGGGTTAGGGTTACGGTTGGGTTAGGGTTTAGGGTTAGGCTTAGGGTTAGGGGTTAGGGTTAGGGTTAGGGTTTGGGGATAGGGTTAGGGTTAGGGTTAGGGTTAGGGCCCGGCACGTGGTTCCGGCGACGCGAGCAGGTGGCTCCGGCGCGCTCGGCAGGTGCTTCCGCTGCGCCCGGCAGGTGGTTCCGGCGAGGCGAGCAGGTTGTTCCTGCGTGCTCGGCAGGTGGTTCAGTTGGGTCTAGCAGGTGGTTTCGGTCTGTTCGGGGTGTGGTTCCAGCATCTCAGGCACATGGTTCTGGCACGTCTGAGAGGTGGTTCCGGCTGGCCCAACAGGTGTTTCTGGAGTCTCCGCCAAGTGGTTCTGGCGTAGCTGGCAGGTGGTTCCAGCCAGCCCGGCAGGTGTTTCCGGAGTGTTCACCAACTGGCTGTGGCGTAGCCGGCAGGTGATTTTGGCGTGTCTGACAGGTGGTTCTGGCGAGTCGAGCAGGTGCTTCCGGCATGCTCGGCAGGTGCTTCCGGTGTCATTGGCATGTGGTTCTGGCAGGTCTGAGAGGTGGTTCCGGCATGCCTGACAGGTGATTCCGGAGTGTTCGCCAAGCGGTTCTGGCATAGGCGGCAGGTGATTTTGCCATGTCCAGAATGTGGTTCCAGCGAGTCGAAAATGTGGTTCCGGCGTGTCCGGCAGGTGTTTCCGGTCTGTCCAGCAGCTGGTTCTGGGGTGTCCGGCATGAGGTTCTGGCACGTCTGAGAGGTGGTTCCGGCCGGCCCGACATGCGTTTCCGGAGTGTCCGCCACGTGGTTCAGGCGCGTCTGAGAGGTGGTTCCAGCATGCCCGGCAGGTTTTCCCGGAGAGTCCTCCAAGTGGTTCTGGCGTAGCCCGCAGGTGATTTTGGTGTGTCCGGCAGGTTGTTCCGTTCTGTCCGATAGGTTGTTCCGACATGTCCAGCACGTGCTTCTGGCACTTCTGAGAGGTGGTTCTGGCATGCCGGGCAGGTTATTCCGGAGTGTCCGGTAAGTGGTTCTGGTGTAGCCGGCAGTTCATTTTGGCGTGTCTGGCACATGGGTCCTGCGAGTCGAGCAGGTGGTTCCGGCGTGCTCGGCAGGTGGTCCAGGCATGTCCGGCAGGTGGTTCCAGTCTGTCCAGGACGTGGTTCCAGCGTGTCCGGCACGTGGTTCTCTTACGTCTGAGAGGTGGTTTCTGCATGCCTGGCAGGTTATTGCGGATTGTCTGCCAGGTGGTTCTCTCATAGCCAGCTGTTGATTTTGGCCTGTCAGGCAGGTGGTTCTGGTGAGTCCAGCAGGTGGCTCCGGCGTGCTCGGCAGGTGGTTCTGGCATGTCTGGCAGGTGGTTCCGGCGAGTTGAGCAGCTGGTTCCAGCCTGTCCGTCAGGTTAGGGTTAGGGATAGGGTTAGGGTTAGGGTTAGGGTTAGGGTTTAGGGTTTGGGGTTAGGGGTTAGGGTTAGGGGTAGGGTTAGGGTTAGGGTTACGGTTGGGTTAGGGTTTAGGGTTAGGCTTAGGGTTAGGGGTTAGGGTTAGGGTTAGGGTTTGGGGATAGGGTTAGGGTTAGGGTTAGGGTTAGGGCCCGGCACGTGGTTCCGGTGAGGCGAGCAGGTGGCTCCGGCGCGCTCGGCAGGTGCTTCCGCTGCGCCCGGCAGGTGGTTCCGGCGAGGCGAGCAGGTTGTTCCTGCGTGCTCGGCAGGTGGTTCAGTTGGGTCTAGCAGGTGGTTTCGGTCTGTTCGGGGTGTGGTTCCAGCATCTCAGGCACGTGGTTCTGGCACGTCTGAGAGGTGGTTCCGGCTGGCCCAACAGGTGTTTCTGGAGTCTCCGCCAAGTGGTTCTGGCGTAGCTGGCAGGTGGTTCCAGCCAGCCCGGCAGGTGTTTCCGGAGTGTTCACCAACTGGCTGTGGCGTAGCCGGCAGGTGATTTTGGCGTGTCCGACAGGTGGTTCTGGCGAGTCGAGCAGGTGCTTCCGGCATGCTCGGCAGGTGCTTCCGGTGTCATTGGCATGTGGTTCTGGCAGGTCTGAGAGGTGGTTCCGGCATGCCTGACAGGTGATTCCGGAGTGTTCGCCAAGCGGTTCTGGCATAGGCGGCAGGTGATTTTGCCATGTCCAGAATGTGGTTCCAGCGAGTCGAAAATGTGGTTCCGGCGTGTCCGGCAGGTGTTTCCGGTCTGTCCAGCAGCTGGTTCTGGGGTGTCCGGCATGAGGTTCTGGCACGTCTGAGAGGTGGTTCCGGCCGGCCCGACATGCGTTTCCGGAGTGTCCGCCACGTGGTTCAGGCGCGTCTGAGAGGTGGTTCCAGC
This sequence comes from Equus asinus, assembly GCF_041296235.1. Taxonomy (NCBI): domain Eukaryota; kingdom Metazoa; phylum Chordata; class Mammalia; order Perissodactyla; family Equidae; genus Equus; species Equus asinus. The sequence goes on from NW_027225190.1 coordinate 15,441, forward strand.
ATGCCCGGCAGGTTTTCCCGGAGAGTCCTCCAAGTGGTTCTGGCGTAGCCCGCAGGTGATTTTGGTGTGTCCGGCAGGTTGTTCCGTTCTGTCCGATAGGTTGTTCCGGCATGTCCAGCACGTGCTTCTGGCACTTCTGAGAGGTGGTTCTGGCATGCCGGGCAGGTTATTCCGGAGTGTCCGGTAAGTGGTTCTGGTGTAGCCGGCAGTTCATTTTGGCGTGTCTGGCACATGGGTCCTGCGAGTCGAGCAGGTGGTTCCGGCGTGCTCGGCAGGTGGTCCAGGCATGTCCGGCAGGTGGTTCCAGTCTGTCCAGGACGTGGTTCCAGCGTGTCCGGCACGTGGTTCTCTTACGTCTGAGAGGTGGTTCCTGCATGCCTGGCAGGTTATTGCGGATTGTCTGCCAGGTGGTTCTCTCATAGCCAGCTGTTGATTTTGGCCTGTCAGGCAGGTGGTTCTGGTGAGTCCAGCAGGTGGCTCCGGCGTGCTCGGCAGGTGGTTCTGGCATGTCTGGCAGGTGGTTCCGGCGAGTTGAGCAGCTGGTTCCAGCCTGTCCGTCAGGTTAGGGTTAGGGATAGGGTTAGGGTTACAGTTAGGGTTAGGGTTTAGGGTTTGGGGTTAGGGGTTAGGGTTAGGGGTAGGGTTAGGGTTAGGGTTACGGTTGGGTTAGGGTTTAGGGTTAGGCTTAGGGTTAGGGGTTAGGGTTAGGGTTATGGTTTGGGGATAGGGTTAGGGTTAGGGTTAGGGTTAGGGCCCGGCACGTGGTTCCGGTGAGGCGAGCAGGTGGCTCCGGCGCGCTCGGCAGGTGCTTCCGCTGCGCCCGGCAGGTGGTTCCGGCGAGGCGAGCAGGTTGTTCCTGCGTGCTCGGCAGGTGGTTCAGTTGGGTCTAGCAGGTGGTTTCGGTCTGTTCGGGGTGTGGTTCCAGCATCTCAGGCACGTGGTTCTGGCACGTCTGAGAGGTGGTTCCGGCTGGCCCAACAGGTGTTTCTGGAGTCTCCGCCAAGTGGTTCTGGCGTAGCTGGCAGGTGGTTCCAGCCAGCCCGGCAGGTGTTTCCGGAGTGTTCACCAACTGGCTGTGGCGTAGCCGGCAGGTGATTTTGGCGTGTCCGACAGGTGGTTCTGGCGAGTCGAGCAGGTGCTTCCGGCATGCTCGGCAGGTGCTTCCGGTGTCATTGGCATGTGGTTCTGGCAGGTCTGAGAGGTGGTTCCGGCATGCCTGACAGGTGATTCCGGAGTGTTCGCCAAGCGGTTCTGGCATAGGCGGCAGGTGATTTTGCCATGTCCAGAATGTGGTTCCAGCGAGTCGAAAATGTGGTTCCGGCGTGTCCGGCAGGTGTTTCCGGTCTGTCCAGCAGCTGGTTCTGGGGTGTCCGGCATGAGGTTCTGGCACGTCTGAGAGGTGGTTCCGGCCGGCCCGACATGCGTTTCCGGAGTGTCCGCCACGTGGTTCAGGCGCGTCTGAGAGGTGGTTCCAGCATGCCCGGCAGGTTTTCCCGGAGAGTCCTCCAAGTGGTTCTGGCGTAGCCCGCAGGTGATTTTGGTGTGTCCGGCAGGTTGTTCCGTTCTGTCCGATAGGTTGTTCCGACATGTCCAGCACGTGCTTCTGGCACTTCTGAGAGGTGGTTCTGGCATGCCGGGCAGGTTATTCCGGAGTGTCCGGTAAGTGGTTCTGGTGTAGCCGGCAGTTCATTTTGGCGTGTCTGGCACATGGGTCCTGCGAGTCGAGCAGGTGGTTCCGGCGTGCTCGGCAGGTGGTCCAGGCATGTCCGGCAGGTGGTTCCAGTCTGTCCAGGACGTGGTTCCAGCGTGTCCGGCACGTGGTTCTCTTACGTCTGAGAGGTGGTTCCTGCATGCCTGGCAGGTTATTGCGGATTGTCTGCCAGGTGGTTCTCTCATAGCCAGCTGTTGATTTTGGCCTGTCAGGCAGGTGGTTCTGGTGAGTCCAGCAGGTGGCTCCGGCGTGCTCGGCAGGTGGTTCTGGCATGTCTGGCAGGTGGTTCCGGCGAGTTGAGCAGCTGGTTCCAGCCTGTCCGTCAGGTTAGGGTTAGGGATAGGGTTAGGGTTACGGTTAGGGTTAGGGTTTAGGGTTTGGGGTTAGGGGTTAGGGTTAGGGGTAGGGTTAGGGTTAGGGTTACGGTTGGGTTAGGGTTTAGGGTTAGGCTTAGGGTTAGGGGTTAGGGTTAGGGTTAGGGTTTGGGGATAGGGTTAGGGTTAGGGTTAGGGTTAGGGCCCGGCACGTGGTTCCGGCGAGGCGAGCATGTGGCTCCGGCGCGCTCGGCAGGTGCTTCCGCTGCGCCCGGCAGGTGGTTCCGGCGAGGCGAGCAGGTTGTTCCTGCGTGCTCGGCAGGTGCTTCAGTTGGGTGTGGCAGGTGGTTTCGGTCTGTTCGGGGTGTGGTTCCAGCATCTCAGGCACATGGTTCAGGCACGTCTGAGAGGTGGTTCCGGCTGGCCCAACAGGTGTTTCTGGAGTCTCCGCCAAGTGGTTCTGGCGTAGCTGGCAGGTGATGTTGGCGTGACTGGCAGGTGGTTCCAGCCAGCCCGGCAGGTGTTTCCGGAGTGTTCACCAACTGGCTGTGGCGTAGCCGGCAGGTGATTTTGGCGTGTCCGACAGGTGGTTCTGGCGAGTCGAGCAGGTGCTTCCGGCATGCTCGGCAGGTGCTTCCGGTGTCATTGGCATGTGGTTCTGGCAGGTCTGAGAGGTGGTTCCGGCATGCCTGACAGGTGATTCCGGAGTGTTCGCCAAGCGGTTCTGGCATAGGCGGCAGGTGATTTTGCCATGTCCAGAATGTGGTTCCAGCGAGTCGAAAATGTGGTTCCGGCGTGTCCGGCAGGTGTTTCCGGTCTGTCCAGCAGCTGGTTCTGGGGTGTCCGGCATGAGGTTCTGGCACGTCTGAGAGGTGGTTCCGGCCGGCCCAACATGCGTTTCCGGAGTGTCCGCCACGTGGTTCAGGCGCGTCTGAGAGGTGGTTCCAGCATGCCCGGCAGGTTTTCCCGGAGAGTCCTCCAAGTGGTTCTGGCGTAGCCCGCAGGTGATTTTGGTGTGTCCGGCAGGTTGTTCCGTTCTGTCCGATAGGTTGTTCCGGCATGTCCAGCACGTGCTTCTGGCACTTCTGAGAGGTGGTTCTGGCATGCCGGGCAGGTTATTCCGGAGTGTCCGGTAAGTGGTTCTGGTGTAGCCGGCAGTTCATTTTGGCGTGTCTGGCACATGGGTCCTGCGAGTCGAGCAGGTGGTTCCGGCGTGCTCGGCAGGTGGTCCAGGCATGTCCGGCAGGTGGTTCCAGTCTGTCCAGGACGTGGTTCCAGCGTGTCCGGCACGTGGTTCTCTTACGTCTGAGAGGTGGTTCCTGCATGCCTGGCAGGTTATTGCGGATTGTCTGCCAGGTGGTTCTCTCATAGCCAGCTGTTGATTTTGGCCTGTCAGGCAGGTGGTTCTGGTGAGTCCAGCAGGTGGCTCCGGCGTGCTCGGCAGGTGGTTCTGGCATGTCTGGCAGGTGGTTCCGGCGAGTTGAGCAGCTGGTTCCAGCCTGTCCGTCAGGTTAGGGTTAGGGATAGGGTTAGGGTTACGGTTAGGGTTAGGGTTTAGGGTTTGGGGTTAGGGGTTAGGGTTAGGGGTAGGGTTAGGGTTAGGGTTACGGTTGGGTTAGGGTTTAGGGTTAGGCTTAGGGTTAGGGGTTAGGGTTAGGGTTAGGGTTTGGGGATAGGGTTAGGGTTATGGTTAGGGTTAGGGCCCGGCGTGTGGTTCCGGGGAGGCGAGCAGGTGGCTCCGGCGTGCTCGGCAGGTGCTTCCGCTCGGCCCGGCAGGTGGTTCCAGCGAGGCGAGCAGGTGGCTCCGGCGTGCTTGGCACGTGCTTGCGCTGGGCCCGGCAGGTGGTTCCGGCGAGGCGAGCAGGTGGCTCCGGCGCGCTCGGCAGGTGCTTCCGCTGCACCCGGCAGGTGGTTCCGGCGAGTTGAGCAGCTGGTTCCAGCCTGTCCGTCAGGTTAGGGTTAGGGATAGGGTTAGGGTTACAGTTAGGGTTAGGGTTTAGGGTTTGGGGTTAGGGGTTAGGGTTAGGGGTAGGGTTAGGGTTAGGGTTACGGTTGGGTTAGGGTTTAGGGTTAGGCTTAGGGTTAGGGGTTAGGGTTAGGGTTAGGGTTTGGGGATAGGGTTAGGGTTAGGGTTAGGGTTACGGTTAGGGCCCGGCACGTGGTTCCGGCGACGCGAGCAGGTGGCTCCGGCGCGCTCGGCAGGTGCTTCCGCTGGGCCCGGCAGGTGGTTCCGGCGAGGCGAGCAGGTGGCTCCGGCGCTCGGCAGGTGCTTCCGCTGCGCCTGGCAGGTGGTTCCGGTGAGGCGAGCAGGTTGTTCCTGCGTGCTCGGCAGGTGGTTCAGTTGGGTCTGGCAGGTGGTTTCGGTCTGTTCGGGGTGTGGTTCCAGCATCTCAGGCACATGGTTCTGGCACGTCTGAGAGGTGGTTCCGGCTGGCCGAGCAGGTGTTTCTCTAGTCTCCGCCAAGTGGTTCTGGCGTAGCTGGCAGGTGATGTTGGCGTGACTGGCAGGTGGTTCCAGCCAGCCCGGCAGGTGTTTCCGGAGTGTTCACCAACTGGCTGTGGCGTAGCCGGCAGGTGATTTTGGCGTGTCCGACAGGTGGTTCTGGCGAGTCGAGCAGGTGCTTCCGGCATGCTCGGCAGGTGCTTCCGGTGTCATTGGCATGTGGTTCTGGCAGGTCTGAGAGGTGGTTCCGGCATGCCTGACAGGTGATTCCGGAGTGTTCGCCAAGCGGTTCTGGCATAGGCGGCAGGTGATTTTGCCATGTCCAGAATGTGGTTCCAGCGAGTCGAACATGTGGTTCCGGCGTGTCCGGCAGGTGTTTCCGGTCTGTCCAGCAGGTGGTTCTGGGGTGTCCGGCATGAGGTTCTGGCACGTCTGAGAGGTGGTTCCGGCCGGCCCGACATGCGTTTCCGGAGTGTCCGCCACGTGGTTCAGGCACGTCTGAGAGGTGGTTCCAGCATGCCCGGCAGGTTTTCCCGGAGAGTCCTCCAAGTGGTTCTGGCGTAGCCCGCAGGTGATTTTGGTGTGTCCGGCAGGTTGTTCCGTTCTGTCCGATAGGTTGTTCCGGCATGTCCAGCACGTGCTTCTGGCACTTCTGAGAGGTGGTTCTGGCATGCCGGGCAGGTTATTCCGGAGTGTCCGGTAAGTGGTTCTGGTGTAGCCGGCAGTTCATTTTGGCGTGTCTGGCACATGGGTCCTGCGAGTCGAGCAGGTGGTTCCGGCGTGCTCGGCAGGTGGTCCAGGCATGTCCGGCAGGTGGTTCCAGTCTGTCCAGGACGTGGTTCCAGCGTGTCCGGCACGTGGTTCTCTTACGTCTGAGAGGTGGTTCCTGCATGCCTGGCAGGTTATTGCGGATTGTCTGCCAGGTGGTTCTCTCATAGCCAGCTGTTGATTTTGGCCTGTCAGGCAGGTGGTTCTGGTGAGTCCAGCAGGTGGCTCCGGCGTGCTCGGCAGGTGGTTCTGGCATGTCTGGCAGGTGGTTCCGGCGAGTTGAGCAGCTGGTTCCAGCCTGTCCGTCAGGTTAGGGTTAGGGATAGGGTTAGGGTTACGGTTAGGGTTAGGGTTTAGGGTTTGGGGTTAGGGGTTAGGGTTAGGGGTAGGGTTAGGGTTAGGGTTACGGTTGGGTTAGGGTTTAGGGTTAGGCTTAGGGTTAGGGGATAGGGTTAGGGTTAGGGTTTGGGGATAGGGTTAGGGTTAGGGTTAGGGTTGGGGCCCGGCGCGTGGTTCCGGCGAGGCGAGCAGGTGGCTCCGGCGCGCTCGGCAGGTGCTTCCGCTGGGCCCGGCATGTGGTTCCGGCGAGGCGAGCAGGTGGCTCCGGCGCGCTCGGCAGGTGCTTCCGCTGCACCCGGCAGGTGGTTCCGGCGAGGCGAGCAGGTGGCTCCGGCGCGCCCGGCAGGTGCTTCCGCTGGGCCTGGCAGGTGGTTCCGGCGAGGCGAGCAGGAGGCTCCGGCGCGCCGGGCAGTTGTTTCCGGCGAGGCGAGCATGTGGCTCCGGCGCGCTCGGCAGGTACTTCCGCTGCGCCTGGCAGGTGGTTCCGGTGAGGCGAGCAGGTTGTTCCTGCGTGCTCGGCAGGTGGTTCAGTTGGGTCTGGCAGGTGGTTTCGGTCTGTTCGGGGTGTGGTTCCAGCATCTCAGGCACATGGTTCTGGCACGTCTGAGAGGTGGTTCCGGCTGGCCGAGCAGGTGTTTCTCTAGTCTCCGCCAAGTGGTTCTGGCGTAGCTGGCAGGTGATGTTGGCGTGACTGGCAGGTGGTTCCAGCCAGCCCGGCAGGTGTTTCCGGAGTGTTCACCAACTGGCTGTGGCGTAGCCGGCAGGTGATTTTGGCGTGTCCGACAGGTGGTTCTGGCGAGTCGAGCAGGTGCTTCCGGCATGCTCGGCAGGTGCTTCCGGTGTCATTGGCATGTGGTTCTGGCAGGTCTGAGAGGTGGTTCCGGCATGCCTGACAGGTGATTCCGGAGTGTTCGCCAAGCGGTTCTGGCATAGGCGGCAGGTGATTTTGCCATGTCCAGAATGTGGTTCCAGCGAGTCGAACATGTGGTTCCGGCGTGTCCGGCAGGTGTTTCCGGTCTGTCCAGCAGCTGGTTCTGGGGTGTCCGGCATGAGGTTCTGGCACGTCTGAGAGGTGGTTCCGGCCGGCCCGACATGCGTTTCCGGAGTGTCCGCCACGTGGTTCAGGCACGTCTGAGAGGTGGTTCCAGCATGCCCGGCAGGTTTTCCCGGAGAGTCCTCCAAGTGGTTCTGGCGTAGCCCGCAGGTGATTTTGGTGTGTCCGGCAGGTTGTTCCGTTCTGTCCGATAGGTTGTTCCGGCATGTCCAGCACGTGCTTCTGGCACTTCTGAGAGGTGGTTCTGGCATGCCGGGCAGGTTATTCCGGAGTGTCCGGTAAGTGGTTCTGGTGTAGCCGGCAGTTCATTTTGGCGTGTCTGGCACATGGGTCCTGCGAGTCGAGCAGGTGGTTCCGGCGTGCTCGGCAGGTGGTCCAGGCATGTCCGGCAGGTGGTTCCAGTCTGTCCAGGACGTGGTTCCAGCGTGTCCGGCACGTGGTTCTCTTACGTCTGAGAGGTGGTTCCTGCATGCCTGGCAGGTTATTGCGGATTGTCTGCCAGGTGGTTCTCTCATAGCCAGCTGTTGATTTTGGCCTGTCAGGCAGGTGGTTCTGGTGAGTCCAGCAGGTGGCTCCGGCGTGCTCGGCAGGTGGTTCTGGCATGTCTGGCAGGTGGTTCCGGCGAGTTGAGCAGCTGGTTCCAGCCTGTCCGTCAGGTTAGGGTTAGGGATAGGGTTAGGGTTACGGTTAGGGTTAGGGTTTAGGGTTTGGGGTTAGGGGTTAGGGTTAGGGGTAGGGTTAGGGTTAGGGTTACGGTTGGGTTAGGGTTTAGGGTTAGGCTTAGGGTTAGGGGATAGGGTTAGGGTTAGGGTTTGGGGATAGGGTTAGGGTTAGGGTTAGGGTTGGGGCCCGGCGCGTGGTTCCGGCGAGGCGAGCAGGTGGCTCCGGCGCGCTCGGCAGGTGCTTCCGCTGGGCCCGGCATGTGGTTCCGGCGAGGCGAGCAGGTGGCTCCGGCGCGCTCGGCAGGTGCTTCCGCTGCACCCGGCAGGTGGTTCCGGCGAGGCGAGCAGGTGGCTCCGGCGCGCCCGGCAGGTGCTTCCGCTGGGCCTGGCAGGTGGTTCCGGCGAGGCGAGCAGGAGGCTCCGGCGCGCCGGGCAGTTGTTTCCGGCGAGGCGAGCATGTGGCTCCGGCGCGCTCGGCAGGTACTTCCGCTGCGCCTGGCAGGTGGTTCCGGTGAGGCGAGCAGGTTGTTCCTGCGTGCTCGGCAGGTGGTTCAGTTGGGTCTGGCAGGTGGTTTCGGTCTGTTCGGGGTGTGGTTCCAGCATCTCAGGCACATGGTTCTGGCACGTCTGAGAGGTGGTTCCGGCTGGCCCAGCAGGTGTTTCTGGAGTCTCCGCCAAGTGGTTCTGGCGTAGCTGGCAGGTGATGTTGGCGTGACTGGCAGGTGGTTCCAGCCAGCCCGGCAGGTGTTTCCGGAGTGTTCACCAACTGGCTGTGGCGTAGCCGGCAGGTGATTTTGGCGTGTCCGACAGGTGGTTCTGGAGAGTCGAGCAGGTGCTTCCGGCATGCTCGGCAGGTGCTTCCGGTGTCATTGGCATGTGGTTCTGGCAGGTCTGAGAGGTGGTTCCGGCATGCCTGACAGGTGATTCCGGAGTGTTCGCCAAGCGGTTCTGGCATAGGCGGCAGGTGATTTTGCCATGTCCAGAATGTGGTTCCAGCGAGTCGAACATGTGGTTCCGGCGGGTCCGGCAGGTGTTTCCGGTCTGTCCAGCAGGTGGTTCTGGGGTGTCCGGCATGAGGTTCTGGCACGTCTGAGAGGTGGTTCCGGCCGGCCCGACATGCGTTTGCGGAGTGTCCGCCACGTGGTTCAGGCACGTCTGAGAGGTGGTTCCAGCATGCCCGGCAGGTTTTCCCGGAGAGTCCTCCAAGTGGTTCTGGCGTAGCCCGCAGGTGATTTTGGTGTGTCTGGCAGGTTGTTCCGTTCTGTCCGATAGGTTGTTCCGGCATGTCCAGCACGTGCTTCTGGCACTTCTGAGAGGTGGTTCTGGCATGCCGGGCAGGTTATTCCGGAGTGTCCGGTAAGTGGTTCTGGTGTAGCCGGCAGTTCATTTTGGCGTGTCTGGCACATGGGTCCTGCGAGTCGAGCAGGTGGTTCCGGCGTGCTCGGCAGGTGGTCCAGGCATGTCCGGCAGGTGGTTCCAGTCTGTCCAGGACGTGGTTCCAGCGTGTCCGGCACGTGGTTCTCTTACGTCTGAGAGGTGGTTCCTGCATGCCTGGCAGGTTATTGCGGATTGTCTGCCAGGTGGTTCTCTCATAGCCAGCTGTTGATTTTGGCCTGTCAGGCAGGTGGTTCTGGTGAGTCCAGCAGGTGGCTCCGGCGTGCTCGGCAGGTGGTTCTGGCATGTCTGGCAGGTGGTTCCGGCGAGTTGAGCAGCTGGTTCCAGCCTGTCCGTCAGGTTAGGGTTAGGGATAGGGTTAGGGTTACAGTTAGGGTTAGGGTTTAGGGTTTGGGGTTAGGGGTTAGGGTTAGGGGTAGGGTTAGGGTTAGGGTTACCGTTGGGTTAGGGTTTAGGGTTAGGCTTAGGGTTAGGGGTTAGGGTTAGGGTTAGGGTTTGGGGATAGGGTTAGGGTTAGGGTTAGGGTTAGGGCCCGGCACGTGGCTCCGGCGCGCTCGGCAGGTGCTTCCGCTGCGCCCGGCAGGTGGTTCCGGCGAGGCGAGCAGGTTGTTCCTGCGTGCTCGGCAGGTGGTTCAGTTGGGTCTAGCAGGTGGTTTCGGTCTGTTCGGGGTGTGGTTCCAGCATCTCAGGCACATGGTTCTGGCACGTCTGAGAGGTGGTTCCGGCTGGCCCAACAGGTGTTTCTGGAGTCTCCGCCAAGTGGTTCTGGCGTAGCTGGCAGGTGATGTTGGCGTGACTGGCAGGTGGTTCCAGCCAGCCCGGCAGGTGTTTCCGGAGTGTTCACCAACTGGCTGTGGCGTAGCCGGCAGGTGATTTTGGCGTGTCCGACAGGTGGTTCTGGCGAGTCGAGCAGGTGCTTCCGGCATGCTCGGCAGGTGCTTCCGGTGTCATTGGCATGTGGTTCTGGCAGGTCTGAGAGGTGGTTCCGGCATGCCTGACAGGTGATTCCGGAGTGTTCGCCAAGCGGTTCTGGCATAGGCGGCAGGTGATTTTGCCATGTCCAGAATGTGGTTCCAGCGAGTCGAACATGTGGTTCCGGCGTGTCCGGCAGGTGTTTCCGGTCTGTCCAGCAGCTGGTTCTGGGGTGTCCGGCATGAGGTTCTGGCACGTCTGAGAGGTGGTTCTGGCCGGCCCGACATGCGTTTCCGGAGTGTCCGCCACGTGGTTCAGGCGCGTCTGAGAGGTGGTTCCAGCATGCCCGGCAGGTTTTCCCGGAGAGTCCTCCAAGTGGTTCTGGCGTAGCCCGCAGGTGATTTTGGTGTGTCCGGCAGGTTGTTCCGTTCTGTCCGATAGGTTGTTCCGGCATGTCCAGCACGTGCTTCTGGCACTTCTGAGAGGTGGTTCTGGCATGCCGGGCAGGTTATTCCGGAGTGTCCGGTAAGTGGTTCTGGTGTAGCCGGCAGTTCATTTTGGCTTGTCTGGCACATGGGTCCTGCGAGTCGAGCAGGTGGTTCCGGCGTGCTCGGCAGGTGGTCCAGGCATGTCCGGCAGGTGGTTCCAGTCTGTCCAGGACGTGGTTCCAGCGTGTCCGGCACGTGGTTCTCTTACGTCTGAGAGGTGGTTCCTGCATGCCTGGCAGGTTATTGCGGATTGTCTGCCAGGTGGTTCTCTCATAGCCAGCTGTTGATTTTGGCCTGTCAGGCAGGTGGTTCTGGTGAGTCCAGCAGGTGGCTCCGGCGTGCTCGGCAGGTGGTTCTGGCATGTCTGGCAGGTGGTTCCGGCGAGTTGAGCAGCTGGTTCCAGCCTGTCCGTCAGGTTAGGGTTAGGGATAGGGTTAGGGTTACGGTTAGGGTTAGGGTTTAGGGTTTGGGGTTAGGGGTTAGGGTTAGGGGTAGGGTTAGGGTTAGGGTTACGGTTGGGTTAGGGTTTAGGGTTAGGCTTAGGGTTAGGGGTTAGGGTTAGGGTTAGGGTTTGGGGATAGGGTTAGGGTTAGGGTTAGGGTTAGGGCCCGGCGTGTGGTTCCGGGGAGGCGAGCAGGTGGCTCCGGCGTGCTCGGCAGGTGCTTCCGCTCGGCCCGGCAGGTGGTTCCAGCGAGGCGAGCAGGTGGCTCCGGCGTGCTTGGCACGTGCTTGCGCTGGGCCCGGCAGGTGGTTCCGGCGAGGCGAGCAGGTGGCTCCGGCGCGCTCGGCAGTTGCTTCCGCTGCACCCGGCAGGTGGTTCCGGCGAGTTGAGCAGCTGGTTCCAGCCCTCCGTCAGGTTAGGGTTAGGGATAGGGTTAGGGTTACAGTTAGGGTTAGGGTTTAGGGTTTGGGGTTAGGGGTTAGGGTTAGGGGTAGGGTTAGGGTTAGGGTTACGGTTGGGTTAGGGTTTAGGGTTAGGCTTAGGGTTAGGGGTTACGGTTAGGGTTAGGGTTTGGGGATAGGGTTAGGGTTAGGGTTAGGGTTACGGTTAGGGCCCGGCACGTGGTTCCGGCGAGGCGAGCAGGTGGCTCCGGCGCGCCGGGCAGGTGGTTCCGGCGAGGTGAGCAGGTGGCTCCGGCGCGCTCGGCAGGTGGTTCAGTTGGGTCTGGCAGGTGGTTTCGGTCTGTTCGGGGTGTGGTTCCAGCATCTCAAGCACATGGTTCTGGCACGTCTGAGAGGTGGTTCCGGCTGGCCCAACAGGTGTTTCTGGAGTCTCCGCCAAGTGCTTCTGGCGTAGCTGGCAGGTGGTTCCAGCCAGCCCGGCAGGTGTTTCCGGAGTGTTCACCAACTGGCTGTGGCGTAGCCGGCAGGTGATTTTGGCGTGTCCGACAGGTGGTTCTGGCGAGTCGAGCAGGTGCTTCCGGCATGCTCGGCAGGTGCTTCCGGTGTCATTGGCATGTGGTTCTGGCAGGTCTGAGAGGTGGTTCCGGCATGCCTGACAGGTGATTCCGGAGTGTTCGCCAAGCGGTTCTGGCATAGGCGGCAGGTGATTTTGCCATGTCCAGAATGTGGTTCCAGCGAGTCGAACATGTGGTTCCGGCGTGTCCGGCAGGTGTTTCCGGTCTGTCCAGCAGCTGGTTCTGGGGTGTCCGGCATGAGGTTCTGGCACGTCTGAGAGGTGGTTCCGGCCGGCCCAACATGCGTTTCCGGAGTGTCCGCCACGTGGTTCAGGCGCGTCTGAGAGGTGGTTCCAGCATGCCCGGCAGGTTTTCCCGGAGAGTCCTCCAAGTGGTTCTGGCGTAGCCCGCAGGTGATTTTGGTGTGTCCGGCAGGTTGTTCCGTTCTGTCCGATAGGTTGTTCCGGCATGTCCAGCACGTGCTTCTGGCACTTCTGAGAGGTGGTTCTGGCATGCCGGGCAGGTTATTCCGGAGTGTCCGGTAAGTGGTTCTGGTGTAGCCGGCAGTTCATTTTGGCGTGTCTGGCACATGGGTCCTGCGAGTCGAGCAGGTGGTTCCGGCGTGCTCGGCAGGTGGTCCAGGCATGTCCGGCAGGTGGTTCCAGTCTGTCCAGGACGTGGTTCCAGCGTGTCCGGCACGTGGTTCTCTTACGTCTGAGAGGTGGTTCCTGCATGCCTGGCAGGTTATTGCGGATTGTCTGCCAGGTGGTTCTCTCATAGCCAGCTGTTGATTTTGGCCTGTCAGGCAGGTGGTTCTGGTGAGTCCAGCAGGTGGCTCCGGCGTGCTCGGCAGGTGGTTCTGGCATGTCTGGCAGGTGGTTCCGGCGAGTTGAGCAGCTGGTTCCAGCCTGTCCGTCAGGTTAGGGTTAGGGATAGGGTTAGGGTTACGGTTAGGGTTAGGGTTTAGGGTTTGGGGTTAGGGGTTAGGGTTAGGGGTAGGGTTAGGGTTAGGGTTACGGTTGGGTTAGGGTTTAGGGTTAGGCTTAGGGTTAGGGGTTAGGGTTAGGGTTAGGGTTTGGGGATAGGGTTAGGGTTATGGTTAGGGTTAGGGCCCGGCGTGTGGTTCCGGGGAGGCGAGCAGGTGGCTCCGGCGTGCTCGGCAGGTGCTTCCGCTCGGCCCGGCAGGTGGTTCCAGCGAGGCGAGCAGGTGGCTCCGGCGTGCTTGGCACGTGCTTGCGCTGGGCCCGGCAGGTGGTTCCGGCGAGGCGAGCAGGTGGCTCCGGCGCGCTCGGCAGGTGCTTCCGCTGCACCCGGCAGGTGGTTCCGGCGAGTTGAGCAGCTGGTTCCAGCCTGTCCGTCAGGTTAGGGTTAGGGATAGGGTTAGGGTTACAGTTAGGGTTAGGGTTTAGGGTTTGGGGTTAGGGGTTAGGGTTAGGGGTAGGGTTAGGGTTAGGGTTACGGTTGGGTTAGGGTTTAGGGTTAGGCTTAGGGTTAGGGGTTAGGGTTAGGGTTAGGGTTTGGGGATAGGGTTAGGGTTAGGGTTACGGTTAGGGCCCGGCACGTGGTTCCGGCGACGCGAGCAGGTGGCTCCGGCGCGCTCGGCAGGTGCTTCCGCTGGGCCCGGCAGGTGGTTCCGGCGAGGCGAGCAGGTGGCTCCGGCGCTCGGCAGGTGCTTCCGCTGCGCCTGGCAGGTGGTTCCGGTGAGGCGAGCAGGTTGTTCCTGCGTGCTCGGCAGGTGGTTCAGTTGGGTCTGGCAGGTGGTTTCGGTCTGTTCGGGGTGTGGTTCCAGCATCTCAGGCACATGGTTCTGGCACGTCTGAGAGGTGGTTCCGGCTGGCCGAGCAGGTGTTTCTCTAGTCTCCGCCAAGTGGTTCTGGCGTAGCTGGCAGGTGATGTTGGCGTGACTGGCAGGTGGTTCCAGCCAGCCCGGCAGGTGTTTCCGGAGTGTTCACCAACTGGCTGTGGCGTAGCCGGCAGGTGATTTTGGCGTGTCCGACAGGTGGTTCTGGCGAGTCGAGCAGGTGCTTCCGGCATGCTCGGCAGGTGCTTCCGGTGTCATTGGCATGTGGTTCTGGCAGGTCTGAGAGGTGGTTCCGGCATGCCTGACAGGTGATTCCGGAGTGTTCGCCAAGCGGTTCTGGCATAGGCGGCAGGTGATTTTGCCATGTCCAGAATGTGGTTCCAGCGAGTCGAACATGTGGTTCCGGCGTGTCCGGCAGGTGTTTCCGGTCTGTCCAGCAGGTGGTTCTGGGGTGTCCGGCATGAGGTTCTGGCACGTCTGAGAGGTGGTTCCGGCCGGCCCGACATGCGTTTCCGGAGTGTCCGCCACGTGGTTCAGGCACGTCTGAGAGGTGGTTCCAGCATGCCCGGCAGGTTTTCCCGGAGAGTCCTCCAAGTGGTTCTGGCGTAGCCCGCAGGTGATTTTGGTGTGTCCGGCAGGTTGTTCCGTTCTGTCCGATAGGTTGTTCCGGCATGTCCAGCACGTGCTTCTGGCACTTCTGAGAGGTGGTTCTGGCATGCCGGGCAGGTTATTCCGGAGTGTCCGGTAAGTGGTTCTGGTGTAGCCGGCAGTTCATTTTGGCGTGTCTGGCACATGGGTCCTGCGAGTCGAGCAGGTGGTTCCGGCGTGCTCGGCAGGTGGTCCAGGCATGTCCGGCAGGTGGTTCCAGTCTGTCCAGGACGTGGTTCCAGCGTGTCCGGCACGTGGTTCTCTTACGTCTGAGAGGTGGTTCCTGCATGCCTGGCAGGTTATTGCGGATTGTCTGCCAGGTGGTTCTCTCATAGCCAGCTGTTGATTTTGGCCTGTCAGGCAGGTGGTTCTGGTGAGTCCAGCAGGTGGCTCCGGCGTGCTCGGCAGGTGGTTCTGGCATGTCTGGCAGGTGGTTCCGGCGAGTTGAGCAGCTGGTTCCAGCCTGTCCGTCAGGTTAGGGTTAGGGATAGGGTTAGGGTTACGGTTAGGGTTAGGGTTTAGGGTTTGGGGTTAGGGGTTAGGGTTAGGGGTAGGGTTAGGGTTAGGGTTACGGTTGGGTTAGGGTTTAGGGTTAGGCTTAGGGTTAGGGGTTAGGGTTAGGGTTAGGGTTTGGGGATAGGGTTAGGGTTAGGGTTAGGGTTAGGGCCCGGCGTGTGGTTCCGGGGAGGCGAGCAGGTGGCTCCGGCGTGCTCGGCAGGTGCTTCCGCTCGGCCCGGCAGGTGGTTCCAGCGAGGCGAGCAGGTGGCTCCGGCGTGCTTGGCACGTGCTTGCGCTGGGCCCGGCAGGTGGTTCCGGCGAGGCGAGCAGGTGGCTCCGGCGCGCTCGGCAGGTGCTTCCGCTGCACCCGGCAGGTGGTTCCGGCGAGTTGAGCAGCTGGTTCCAGCCTGTCCGTCAGGTTAGGGTTAGGGATAGGGTTAGGGTTACAGTTAGGGTTAGGGTTTAGGGTTTGGGGTTAGGGGTTAGGGTTAGGGGTAGGGTTAGGGTTAGGGTTACGGTTGGGTTAGGGTTTAGGGTTAGGCTTAGGGTTAGGGGTTAGGGTTAGGGTTAGGGTTTGGGGATAGGGTTAGGGTTAGGGTTACGGTTAGGGCCCGGCACGTGGTTCCGGCGACGCGAGCAGGTGGCTCCGGCGCGCTCGGCAGGTGCTTCCGCTGGGCCCGGCAGGTGGTTCCGGCGAGGCGAGCAGGTGGCTCCGGCGCTCGGCAGGTGCTTCCGCTGCGCCTGGCAGGTGGTTCCGGTGAGGCGAGCAGGTTGTTCCTGCGTGCTCGGCAGGTGGTTCAGTTGGGTCTGGCAGGTGGTTTCGGTCTGTTCGGGGTGTGGTTCCAGCATCTCAGGCACATGGTTCTGGCACGTCTGAGAGGTGGTTCCGGCTGGCCGAGCAGGTGTTTCTCTAGTCTCCGCCAAGTGGTTCTGGCGTAGCTGGCAGGTGATGTTGGCGTGACTGGCAGGTGGTTCCAGCCAGCCCGGCAGGTGTTTCCGGAGTGTTCACCAACTGGCTGTGGCGTAGCCGGCAGGTGATTTTGGCGTGTCCGACAGGTGGTTCTGGCGAGTCGAGCAGGTGCTTCCGGCATGCTCGGCAGGTGCTTCCGGTGTCATTGGCATGTGGTTCTGGCAGGTCTGAGAGGTGGTTCCGGCATGCCTGACAGGTGATTCCGGAGTGTTCGCCAAGCGGTTCTGGCATAGGCGGCAGGTGATTTTGCCATGTCCAGAATGTGGTTCCAGCGAGTCGAACATGTGGTTCCGGCGTGTCCGGCAGGTGTTTCCGGTCTGTCCAGCAGCTGGTTCTGGGGTGTCCGGCATGAGGTTCTGGCACGTCTGAGAGGTGGTTCCGGCCGGCCCGACATGCGTTTCCGGAGTGTCCGCCACGTGGTTCAGGCACGTCTGAGAGGTGGTTCCAGCATGCCCGGCAGGTTTTCCCGGAGAGTCCTCCAAGTGGTTCTGGCGTAGCCCGCAGGTGATTTTGGTGTGTCCGGCAGGTTGTTCCGTTCTGTCCGATAGGTTGTTCCGGCATGTCCAGCACGTGCTTCTGGCACTTCTGAGAGGTGGTTCTGGCATGCCGGGCAGGTTATTCCGGAGTGTCCGGTAAGTGGTTCTGGTGTAGCCGGCAGTTCATTTTGGCGTGTCTGGCACATGGGTCCTGCGAGTCGAGCAGGTGGTTCCGGCGTGCTCGGCAGGTGGTCCAGGCATGTCCGGCAGGTGGTTCCAGTCTGTCCAGGACGTGGTTCCAGCGTGTCCGGCACGTGGTTCTCTTACGTCTGAGAGGTGGTTCCTGCATGCCTGGCAGGTTATTGCGGATTGTCTGCCAGGTGGTTCTCTCATAGCCACCTGTTGATTTTGGCCTGTCAGGCAGGTGGTTCTGGTGAGTCCAGCAGGTGGCTCCGGCGTGCTCGGCAGGTGGTTCTGGCATGTCTGGCAGGTGGTTCCGGCGAGTTGAGCAGCTGGTTCCAGCCTGTCCGTCAGGTTAGGGTTAGGGATAGGGTTAGGGTTACGGTTAGGGTTAGGGTTTAGGGTTTGGGGTTAGGGGTTAGGGTTAGGGGTAGGGTTAGGGTTAGGGTTACGGTTGGGTTAGGGTTTAGGGTTAGGCTTAGGGTTAGGGGATAGGGTTAGGGTTAGGGTTTGGGGATAGGGTTAGGGTTAGGGTTAGGGTTGGGGCCCGGCGCGTGGTTCCGGCGAGGCGAGCAGGTGGCTCCGGCGCGCTCGGCAGGTGCTTCCGCTGGGCCCGGCATGTGGTTCCGGCGAGGCGAGCAGGTGGCTCCGGCGCGCTCGGCAGGTGCTTCCGCTGCACCCGGCAGGTGGTTCCGGCGAGGCGAGCAGGTGGCTCCGGCGCGCCCGGCAGGTGCTTCCGCTGGGCCTGGCAGGTGGTTCCGGCGAGGCGAGCAGGAGGCTCCGGCGCGCCGGGCAGTTGTTTCCGGCGAGGCGAGCATGTGGCTCCGGCGCGCTCGGCAGGTACTTCCGCTGCGCCTGGCAGGTGGTTCCGGTGAGGCGAGCAGGTTGTTCCTGCGTGCTCGGCAGGTGGTTCAGTTGGGTCTGGCAGGTGGTTTCGGTCTGTTCGGGGTGTGGTTCCAGCATCTCAGGCACATGGTTCTGGCACGTCTGAGAGGTGGTTCCGGCTGGCCCAGCAGGTGTTTCTGGAGTCTCCGCCAAGTGGTTCTGGCGTAGCTGGCAGGTGATGTTGGCGTGACTGGCAGGTGGTTCCAGCCAGCCCGGCAGGTGTTTCCGGAGTGTTCACCAACTGGCTGTGGCGTAGCCGGCAGGTGATTTTGGCGTGTCCGACAGGTGGTTCTGGAGAGTCGAGCAGGTGCTTCCGGCATGCTCGGCAGGTGCTTCCGGTGTCATTGGCATGTGGTTCTGGCAGGTCTGAGAGGTGGTTCCGGCATGCCTGACAGGTGATTCCGGAGTGTTCGCCAAGCGGTTCTGGCATAGGCGGCAGGTGATTTTGCCATGTCCAGAATGTGGTTCCAGCGAGTCGAACATGTGGTTCCGGCGTGTCCGGCAGGTGTTTCCGGTCTGTCCAGCAGCTGGTTCTGGGGTGTCCGGCATGAGGTTCTGGCACGTCTGAGAGGTGGTTCCGGCCGGCCCAACATGCGTTTCCGGAGTGTCCGCCACGTGGTTCAGGCGCGTCTGAGAGGTGGTTCCAGCATGCCCGGCAGGTTTTCCCGGAGAGTCCTCCAAGTGGTTCTGGCGTAGCCCGCAGGTGATTTTGGTGTGTCCGGCAGGTTGTTCCGTTCTGTCCGATAGGTTGTTCCGGCATGTCCAGCACGTGCTTCTGGCACTTCTGAGAGGTGGTTCTGGCATGCCGGGCAGGTTATTCCGGAGTGTCCGGTAAGTGGTTCTGGTGTAGCCGGCAGTTCATTTTGGCGTGTCTGGCACATGGGTCCTGCGAGTCGAGCAGGTGGTTCCGGCGTGCTCGGCAGGTGGTCCAGGCATGTCCGGCAGGTGGTTCCAGTCTGTCCAGGACGTGGTTCCAGCGTGTCCGGCACGTGGTTCTCTTACGTCTGAGAGGTGGTTCCTGCATGCCTGGCAGGTTATTGCGGATTGTCTGCCAGGTGGTTCTCTCATAGCCAGCTGTTGATTTTGGCCTGTCAGGCAGGTGGTTCTGGTGAGTCCAGCAGGTGGCTCCGGCGTGCTCGGCAGGTGGTTCTGGCATGTCTGGCAGGTGGTTCCGGCGAGTTGAGCAGCTGGTTCCAGCCTGTCCGTCAGGTTAGGGTTAGGGATAGGGTTAGGGTTACGGTTAGGGTTAGGGTTTAGGGTTTGGGGTTAGGGGTTAGGGTTAGGGGTAGGGTTAGGGTTAGGGTTACGGTTGGGTTAGGGTTTAGGGTTAGGCTTAGGGTTAGGGGATAGGGTTAGGGTTAGGGTTTGGGGATAGGGTTAGGGTTAGGGTTAGGGTTGGGGCCCGGCGCGTGGTTCCGGCGAGGCGAGCAGGTGGCTCCGGCGCGCTCGGCAGGTGCTTCCGCTGGGCCCGGCATGTGGTTCCGGCGAGGCGAGCAGGTGGCTCCGGCGCGCTCGGCAGGTGCTTCCGCTGCACCCGGCAGGTGGTTCCGGCGAGGCGAGCAGGTGGCTCCGGCGCGCCCGGCAGGTGCTTCCGCTGGGCCTGGCAGGTGGTTCCGGCGAGGCGAGCAGGAGGCTCCGGCGCGCCGGGCAGTTGTTTCCGGCGAGGCGAGCATGTGGCTCCGGCGCGCTCGGCAGGTACTTCCGCTGCGCCTGGCAGGTGGTTCCGGTGAGGCGAGCAGGTTGTTCCTGCGTGCTCGGCAGGTGGTTCAGTTGGGTCTGGCAGGTGGTTTCGGTCTGTTCGGGGTGTGGTTCCAGCATCTCAGGCACATGGTTCTGGCACGTCTGAGAGGTGGTTCCGGCTGGCCCAGCAGGTGTTTCTGGAGTCTCCGCCAAGTGGTTCTGGCGTAGCTGGCAGGTGATGTTGGCGTGACTGGCAGGTGGTTCCAGCCAGCCCGGCAGGTGTTTCCGGAGTGTTCACCAACTGGCTGTGGCGTAGCCGGCAGGTGATTTTGGCGTGTCCGACAGGTGGTTCTGGAGAGTCGAGCAGGTGCTTCCGGCATGCTCGGCAGGTGCTTCCGGTGTCATTGGCATGTGGTTCTGGCAGGTCTGAGAGGTGGTTCCGGCATGCCTGACAGGTGATTCCGGAGTGTTCGCCAAGCGGTTCTGGCATAGGCGGCAGGTGATTTTGCCATGTCCAGAATGTGGTTCCAGCGAGTCGAACATGTGGTTCCGGCGGGTCCGGCAGGTGTTTCCGGTCTGTCCAGCAGGTGGTTCTGGGGTGTCCGGCATGAGGTTCTGGCACGTCTGAGAGGTGGTTCCGGCCGGCCCGACATGCGTTTCCGGAGTGTCCGCCACGTGGTTCAGGCACGTCTGAGAGGTGGTTCCAGCATGCCCAGCAGGTTTTCCCGGAGAGTCCTCCAAGTGGTTCTGGCGTAGCCCGCAGGTGATTTTGGTGTGTCTGGCAGGTTGTTCCGTTCTGTCCGATAGGTTGTTCCGGCATGTCCAGCACGTGCTTCTGGCACTTCTGAGAGGTGGTTCTGGCATGCCGGGCAGGTTATTCCGGAGTGTCCGGTAAGTGGTTCTGGTGTAGCCGGCAGTTCATTTTGGCGTGTCTGGCACATGGGTCCTGCGAGTCGAGCAGGTGGTTCCGGCGTGCTCGGCAGGTGGTCCAGGCATGTCCGGCATGTGGTTCCAGTCTGTCCAGGACGTGGTTCCAGCGTGTCCGGCACGTGGTTCTCTTACGTCTGAGAGGTGGTTCCTGCATGCCTGGCAGGTTATTGCGGATTGTCTGCCAGGTGGTTCTCTCATAGCCAGCTGTTGATTTTGGCCTGTCAGGCAGGTGGTTCTGGTGAGTCCAGCAGGTGGCTCCGGCGTGCTCGGCAGGTGGTTCTGGCATGTCTGGCAGGTGGTTCCGGCGAGTTGAGCAGCTGGTTCCAGCCTGTCCGTCAGGTTAGGGTTAGGGATAGGGTTAGGGTTACAGTTAGGGTTAGGGTTTAAGGTTTGGGGTTAGGGGTTAGGGTTAGGGGTAGGGTTAGGGTTAGGGTTACCGTTGCGTTAGGGTTTAGGGTTAGGCTTAGGGTTAGGGGTTAGGGTTAGGGTTAGGGTTAGGGTTAGGGCCCGGCACGTGGCTCCGGCGCGCTCGGCAGGTGCTTCCGCTGCGCCCGGCAGGTGGTTCCGGCGAGGCGAGCAGGTTGTTCCTGCGTGCTCGGCAGGTGGTTCAGTTGGGTCTAGCAGATGGTTTCGGTCTGTTCGGGGTGTGGTTCCAGCATCTCAGGCACATGGTTCTGGCACGTCTGAGAGGTGGTTCCGGCTGGCCCAACAGGTGTTTCTGGAGTCTCCGCCAAGTGGTTCTGGCGTAGCTGGCAGGTGGTTCCAGCCAGCCCGGCAGGTGTTTCCGGAGTGTTCACCAACTGGCTGTGGCGTAGCCGGCAGGTGATTTTGGCGTGTCTGACAGGTGGTTCTGGCGAGTCGAGCAGGTGCTTCCGGCATGCTCGGCAGGTGCTTCCGGTGTCATTGGCATGTGGTTCTGGCAGGTCTGAGAGGTGGTTCCGGCATGCCTGACAGGTGATTCCGGAGTGTTCGCCAAGCGGTTCTGGCATAGGCGGCAGGTGATTTTGCCATGTCCAGAATGTGGTTCCAGCGAGTCGAAAATGTGGTTCCGGCGTGTCCGGCAGGTGTTTCCGGTCTGTCCAGCAGCTGGTTCTGGGGTGTCCGGCATGAGGTTCTGGCACGTCTGAGAGGTGGTTCCGGCCGGCCCGACATGCGTTTCCGGAGTGTCCGCCACATGGTTCAGGCGCGTCTGAGAGGTGGTTCCAGCATGCCCGGCAGGTTTTCCCGGAGAGTCCTCCAAGTGGTTCTGGCGTAGCCCGCAGGTGATTTTGGTGTGTCCGGCAGGTTGTTCCGTTCTGTCCGATAGGTTGTTCCGACATGTCCAGCACGTGCTTCTGGCACTTCTGAGAGGTGGTTCTGGCATGCCGGGCAGGTTATTCCGGAGTGTCCGGTAAGTGGTTCTGGTGTAGCCGGCAGTTCATTTTGGCGTGTCTGGCACATGGGTCCTGCGAGTCGAGCAGGTGGTTCCGGCGTGCTCGGCAGGTGGTCCAGGCATGTCCGGCAGGTGGTTCCAGTCTGTCCAGGACGTGGTTCCAGCGTGTCCGGCACGTGGTTCTCTTACGTCTGAGAGGTGGTTCCTGCATGCCTGGCAGGTTATTGCGGATTGTCTGCCAGGTGGTTCTCTCATAGCCACCTGTTGATTTTGGCCTGTCAGGCAGGTGGTTCTGGTGAGTCCAGCAGGTGGCTCCGGCGTGCTCGGCAGGTGGTTCTGGCATGTCTGGCAGGTGGTTCCGGCGAGTTGAGCAGCTGGTTCCAGCCTGTCCGTCAGGTTAGGGTTAGGGATAGGGTTAGGGTTACAGTTAGGGTTAGGGTTTAGGGTTTGGGGTTAGGGGTTAGGGTTAGGGGTAGGGTTAGGGATAGGGTTACGGTTGGGTTAGGGTTTAGGGTTAGGCTTAGGGTTAGGGGTTAGGGTTAGGGTTATGGTTTGGGGATAGGGTTAGGGTTAGGGTTAGGGTTAGGGCCCGGCACGTGGTTCCGGCGAGGCGAGCAGGTGGCTCCGGCGCGCTCGGCAGGTGCTTCCGCTGCGCCCGGCAGGTGGTTCCGGCGAGGCGAGCAGGTTGTTCCTGCGTGCTCGGCAGGTGGTTCAGTTGGGTCTAGCAGGTGGTTTCGGTCTGTTCGGGGTGTGGTTCCAGCATCTCAGGCACATGGTTCTGGCACGTCTGAGAGGTGGTTCCGGCTGGCCCAACAGGTGGTTCTGGAGTCTCCGCCAAGTGGTTCTGGCGTAGCTGGCAGGTGGTTCCAGCCAGCCCGGCAGGTGTTTCCGGAGTGTTCACCAACTGGCTGTGGCGTAGCCGGCAGGTGATTTTGGCGTGTCCGACAGGTGGTTCTGGCGAGTCGAGCAGGTGCTTCCGGCATGCTCGGCAGGTGCTTCCGGTGTCATTGGTATGTGGTTCTGGCAGGTCTGAGAGGTGGTTCCGGCATGCCTGACAGGTGATTCCGGAGTGTTCGCCAAGCGGTTCTGGCATAGGCGGCAGGTGATTTTGCCATGTCCAGAATGTGGTTCCAGCGAGTCGAACATGTGGTTCCGGCGGGTCCGGCAGGTGTTTCCGGTCTGTCCAGCAGGTGGTTCTGGGGTGTCCGGCATGAGGTTCTGGCACGTCTGAGAGGTGGTTCCGGCTGGCCCGACATGCGTTTCCGGAGTGTCCGCCACGTGGTTCAGGCGCGTCTGAGAGGTGGTTCCAGCATGCCCGGCAGGTTTTCCCGGAGAGTCCTCCAAGTGGTTCTGGCGTAGCCCGCAGGTGATTTTGGTGTGTCCGGCAGGTTGTTCCGTTCTGTCCGATAGGTTGTTCCGACATGTCCAGCACGTGCTTCTGGCACTT
This sequence comes from Equus asinus, assembly GCF_041296235.1. Taxonomy (NCBI): domain Eukaryota; kingdom Metazoa; phylum Chordata; class Mammalia; order Perissodactyla; family Equidae; genus Equus; species Equus asinus. Next base: position 37,811 of record NW_027225190.1, read on the forward strand.
CTGAGAGGTGGTTCTGGCATGCCGGGCAGGTTATTCCGGAGTGTCCGGTAAGTGGTTCTGGTGTAGCCGGCAGTTCATTTTGGCGTGTCTGGCACATGGGTCCTGCGAGTCGAGCAGGTGGTTCCGGCGTGCTCGGCAGGTGGTCCAGGCATGTCCGGCAGGTGGTTCCAGTCTGTCCAGGACGTGGTTCCAGCGTGTCCGGCACGTGGTTCTCTTACGTCTGAGAGGTGGTTCCTGCATGCCTGGCAGGTTATTGCGGATTGTCTGCCAGGTGGTTCTCTCATAGCCACCTGTTGATTTTGGCCTGTCAGGCAGGTGGTTCTGGTGAGTCCAGCAGGTGGCACCGGCGTGCTCGGCAGGTGGTTCTGGCATGTCTGGCAGGTGGTTCCGGCGAGTTGAGCAGCTGGTTCCAGCCTGTCCGTCAGGTTAGGGTTAGGGATAGGGTTACGGTTACAGTTAGGGTTAGGGTTTAGGGTTTGGGGTTAGGGGTTAGGGTTAGGGGTAGGGTTAGGGTTAGGGTTACGGTTGGGTTAGGGTTTAGGGTTAGGCTTAGGGTTAGGGGTTAGGGTTAGGGTTAGGGTTCGGGGATAGGGTTAGGGTTAGGGTTAGGGTTAGGGCCCGGCACGTGGTTCCGGCGAGGCGAGCAGGTGGCTCCGGCGCGCTCGGCAGGTGCTTCCGCTGCGCCCGGCAGGTGGTTCCGGCGCGCTCGGCAGGTTGTTCCTGCGTGCTCGGCAGGTGGTTCAGTTGGGTCTAGCAGGTGGTTTCGGTCTGTTCGGGGTGTGGTTCCAGCATCTCAGGCACATGGTTCTGGCACGTCTGAGAGGTGGTTCCGGCTGGCCCAACAGGTGTTTCTGGAGTCTCCGCCAAGTGGTTCTGGCGTAGCTGGCAGGTGGTTCCAGCCAGCCCGGCAGGTGTTTCCGGAGTGTTCACCAACTGGCTGTGGCGTAGCCGGCAGGTGATTTTGGCGTGTCCGACAGGTGGTTCTGGCGAGTCGAGCAGGTGCTTCCGGCATGCTCGGCAGGTGCTTCCGGTGTCATTGGCATGTGGTTCTGGCAGGTCTGAGAGGTGGTTCCGGCATGCCTGACAGGTGATTCCGGAGTGTTCGCCAAGCGGTTCTGGCATAGGCGGCAGGTGATTTTGCCATGTCCAGAATGTGGTTCCAGCGAGTCGAACATGTGGTTCCGGCGTGTCCGGCAGGTGTTTCCGGTCTGTCCAGCAGCTGGTTCTGGGGTGTCCGGCATGAGGTTCTGGCACGTCTGAGAGGTGGTTCTGGCCGGCCCGACATGCGTTTCCGGAGTGTCCGCCACGTGGTTCAGGCGCGTCTGAGAGGTGGTTCCAGCATGCCCGGCAGGTTTTCCCGGAGAGTCCTCCAAGTGGTTCTGGCGTAGCCCGCAGGTGATTTTGGTGTGTCCGGCAGGTTGTTCCGTTCTGTCCGATAGGTTGTTCCGGCATGTCCAGCACGTGCTTCTGGCACTTCTGAGAGGTGGTTCTGGCATGCCGGGCAGGTTATTCCGGAGTGTCCGGTAAGTGGTTCTGGTGTAGCCGGCAGTTCATTTTGGCGTGTCTGGCACATGGGTCCTGCGAGTCGAGCAGGTGGTTCCGGCGTGCTCGGCAGGTGGTCCAGGCATGTCCGGCAGGTGGTTCCAGTCTGTCCAGGACGTGGTTCCAGCGTGTCCGGCACGTGGTTCTCTTACGTCTGAGAGGTGGTTCCTGCATGCCTGGCAGGTTATTGCGGATTGTCTGCCAGGTGGTTCTCTCATAGCCAGCTGTTGATTTTGGCCTGTCAGGCAGGTGGTTCTGGTGAGTCCAGCAGGTGGCTCCGGCGTGCTCGGCAGGTGGTTCTGGCATGTCTGGCAGGTGGTTCCGGCGAGTTGAGCAGCTGGTTCCAGCCTGTCCGTCAGGTTAGGGTTAGGGATAGGGTTAGGGTTACGGTTAGGGTTAGGGTTTAGGGTTTGGGGTTAGGGGTTAGGGTTAGGGGTAGGGTTAGGGTTAGGGTTACGGTTGGGTTAGGGTTTATGGTTAGGCTTAGGGTTAGGGGTTAGGGTTAGGGTTAGGGTTTGGGGATAGGGTTAGGGTTAGGGTTAGGGTTAGGGCCCGGCGTGTGGTTCCGGGGAGGCGAGCAGTTGGCTCCGGCGTGCTCGGCAGGTGCTTCCGCTCGGCCCGGCAGGTGGTTCCAGCGAGGCGAGCAGGTGGCTCCGGCGTGCTTGGCACGTGCTTGCGCTGGGCCCGGCAGGTGGTTCCGGCGAGGCGAGCAGGTGGCTCCGGCGCGCTCGGCAGGTGCTTCCGCGGCACCCGGCAGGTGGTTCCGGCGAGTTGAGCAGCTGGTTCCAGCCCTCCGTCAGGTTAGGGTTAGGGATAGGGTTAGGGTTACAGTTAGGGTTAGGGTTTAGGGTTTGGGGTTAGGGGTTAGGGTTAGGGGTAGGGTTAGGGTTAGGGTTACGGTTGGGTTAGGGTTTAGGGTTAGGCTTAGGGTTAGGGGTTAGGGTTAGGGTTAGGGTTTGGGGATAGGGTTAGGGTTAGGGTTAGGGTTACGGTTAGGGCCCGGCACGTGGTTCCGGCGAGGCGAGCAGGTGGCTCCGGCGCGCCGGGCAGGTGGTTCCGCTGGGCCCAGCAGGTGGTTCCGGCGAGGCGAGCAGGTTGTTCCTGCGTGCTCGGCAGGTGGTTCAGTTGGGTCTGGCAGGTGGTTTCGGTCTGTTCGGGGTGTGGTTCCAGCATCTCAGGCACATGGTTCTGGCACGTCTGAGAGGTGGTTCCGGCTGGCCCAACAGGTGTTTCTGGAGTCTCCGCCAAGTGGTTCTGGCGTAGCTGGCAGGTGGTTCCAGCCAGCCCGGCAGGTGTTTCCGGAGTGTTCACCAACTGGCTGTGGCGTAGCCGGCAGGTGATTTTGGCGTGTCCGACAGGTGGTTCTGGCGAGTCGAGCAGGTGCTTCCGGCATGCTCGGCAGGTGCTTCCGGTGTCATTGGCATGTGGTTCTGGCAGGTCTGAGAGGTGGTTCCGGCATGCCTGACAGGTGATTCCGGAGTGTTCGCCAAGCGGTTCTGGCATAGGCGGCAGGTGATTTTGCCATGTCCAGAATGTGGTTCCAGCGAGTCGAACATGTGGTTCCGGCGTGTCCGGCAGGTGTTTCCGGTCTGTCCAGCAGGTGGTTCTGGGGTGTCCGGCATGAGGTTCTGGCACGTCTGAGAGGTGGTTCCGGCCGGCCCGACATGCGTTTCCGGAGTGTCCGCCACGTGGTTCAGGCGCGTCTGAGAGGTGGTTCCAGCATGCCCGGCAGGTTTTCCCGGAGAGTCCTCCAAGTGGTTCTGGCGTAGCCCGCAGGTGATTTTGGTGTGTCCGGCAGGTTGTTCCGTTCTGTCCAATAGGTTGTTCCGGCGTGTCCAGCACGTGCTTCTGGCACTTCTGAGAGGTGGTTCTGGCATGCCGGGCAGGTTATTCCGGAGTGTCCGGTAAGTGGTTCTGGTGTAGCCGGCAGTTCATTTTGGCGTGTCTGGCACATGGGTCCTGCGAGTCGAGCAGGTGGTTCCGGCGTGCTCGGCAGGTGGTCCAGGCATGTCCGGCAGGTGGTTCCAGTCTGTCCAGGACGTGGTTCCAGCGTGTCCGGCACGTGGTTCTCTTACGTCTGAGAGGTGGTTCCTGCATGCCTGGCAGGTTATTGCGGATTGTCTGCCAGGTGGTTCTCTCATAGCCAGCTGTTGATTTTGGCCTGTCAGGCAGGTGGTTCTGGTGAGTCCAGCAGGTGGCTCCGGCGTGCTCGGCAGGTGGTTCTGGCATGTCTGGCAGGTGGTTCCGGCGAGTTGAGCAGCTGGTTCCAGCCTGTCCGTCAGGTTAGGGTTAGGGATAGGGTTAGGGTTACGGTTAGGGTTAGGGTTTAGGGTTTGGGGTTAGGGGTTAGGGTTAGGGGTAGGGTTAGGGTTAGGGTTACGGTTGGGTTAGGGTTTAGGGTTAGGCTTAGGGTTAGGGGTTAGGGTTAGGGTTATGGTTTGGGGATAGGGTTAGGGTTAGGGTTAGGGTTAGGGCCCGGCACGTGGTTCCGGCGAGGCGAGCAGGTGGCTCCGGCGCGCTCGGCAGGTGCTTCCGCTGCGCCCGGCAGGTGGTTCCGGCGAGGCGAGCAGGTTGTTCCTGCGTGCTCGGCAGGTGGTTCAGTTGGGTCTAGCAGGTGGTTTCGGTCTGTTCGGGGTGTGGTTCCAGCATCTCAGGCACATGGTTCTGGCACGTCTGAGAGGTGGTTCCGGCTGGCCCAACAGGTGTTTCTGGAGTCTCCGCCAAGTGGTTCTGGCGTAGCTGGCAGGTGGTTCCAGCCAGCCCGGCAGGTGTTTCCGGAGTGTTCACCAACTGGCTGTGGCGTAGCCGGCAGGTGATTTTGGCGTGTCCGACAGGTGGTTCTGGCGAGTCGAGCAGGTGCTTCCGGCATGCTCGGCAGGTGCTTCCGGTGTCATTGGCATGTGGTTCTGGCAGGTCTGAGAGGTGGTTCCGGCATGCCTGACAGGTGATTCCGGAGTGTTCGCCAAGCGGTTCTGGCATAGGCGGCAGGTGATTTTGCCATGTCCAGAATGTGGTTCCAGCGAGTCGAACATGTGGTTCCGGCGTGTCCGGCAGGTGTTTCCGGTCTGTCCAGCAGGTGGTTCTGGGGTGTCCGGCATGAGGTTCTGGCACGTCTGAGAGGTGGTTCCGGCCGGCCCGACATGCGTTTCCGGAGTGTCCGCCACGTGGTTCAGGCGCGTCTGAGAGGTGGTTCCAGCATGCCCGGCAGGTTTTCCCGGAGAGTCCTCCAAGTGGTTCTGGCGTAGCCCGCAGGTGATTTTGGTGTGTCCGGCAGGTTGTTCCGTTCTGTCCAATAGGTTGTTCCGGCGTGTCCAGCACGTGCTTCTGGCACTTCTGAGAGGTGGTTCTGGCATGCCGGGCAGGTTATTCCGGAGTGTCCGGTAAGTGGTTCTGGTGTAGCCGGCAGTTCATTTTGGCGTGTCTGGCACATGGGTCCTGCGAGTCGAGCAGGTGGTTCCGGCGTGCTCGGCAGGTGGTCCAGGCATGTCCGGCAGGTGGTTCCAGTCTGTCCAGGACGTGGTTCCAGCGTGTCCGGCACGTGGTTCTCTTACGTCTGAGAGGTGGTTCCTGCATGCCTGGCAGGTTATTGCGGATTGTCTGCCAGGTGGTTCTCTCATAGCCAGCTGTTGATTTTGGCCTGTCAGGCAGGTGGTTCTGGTGAGTCCAGCAGGTGGCTCCGGCGTGCTCGGCAGGTGGTTCTGGCATGTCTGGCAGGTGGTTCCGGCGAGTTGAGCAGCTGGTTCCAGCCTGTCCGTCAGGTTAGGGTTAGGGATAGGGTTAGGGTTACGGTTAGGGTTAGGGTTTAGGGTTTGGGGTTAGGGGTTAGGGTGAGGGGTAGGGTTAGGGTTAGGGTTACGGTTGGGTTAGGGTTTAGGGTTAGGCTTAGGGTTAGGGGTTAGGGTTAGGGTTATGGTTTGGGGATAGGGTTAGGGTTAGGGTTAGGGTTAGGGCCCGGCACGTGGTTCCGGCGAGGCGAGCAGGTGGCTCCGGCGCGCTCGGCAGGTGCTTCCGCTGCGCCCGGCAGGTGGTTCCGGCGAGGCGAGCAGGTTGTTCCTGCGTGCTCGGCAGGTGGTTCAGTTGGGTCTAGCAGGTGGTTTCGGTCTGTTCGGGGTGTGGTTCCAGCATCTCAGGCACATGGTTCTGGCACGTCTGAGAGGTGGTTCCGGCTGGCCCAACAGGTGTTTCTGGAGTCTCCGCCAAGTGGTTCTGGCGTAGCTGGCAGGTGGTTCCAGCCAGCCCGGCAGGTGTTTCCGGAGTGTTCACCAACTGGCTGTGGCGTAGCCGGCAGGTGATTTTGGCGTGTCCGACAGGTGGTTCTGGCGAGTCGAGCAGGTGCTTCCGGCATGCTCGGCAGGTGCTTCCGGTGTCATTGGCATGTGGTTCTGGCAGGTCTGAGAGGTGGTTCCGGCATGCCTGACAGGTGATTCCGGAGTGTTCGCCAAGCGGTTCTGGCATAGGCGGCAGGTGATTTTGCCATGTCCAGAATGTGGTTCCAGCGAGTCGAACATGTGGTTCCGGCGTGTCCGGCAGGTGTTTCCGGTCTGTCCAGCAGGTGGTTCTGGGGTGTCCGGCATGAGGTTCTGGCACGTCTGAGAGGTGGTTCCGGCCGGCCCGACATGCGTTTCCGGAGTGTCCGCCACGTGGTTCAGGCGCGTCTGAGAGGTGGTTCCAGCATGCCCGGCAGGTTTTCCCGGAGAGTCCTCCAAGTGGTTCTGGCGTAGCCCGCAGGTGATTTTGGTGTGTCCGGCAGGTTGTTCCGTTCTGTCCAATAGGTTGTTCCGGCGTGTCCAGCACGTGCTTCTGGCACTTCTGAGAGGTGGTTCTGGCATGCCGGGCAGGTTATTCCGGAGTGTCCGGTAAGTGGTTCTGGTGTAGCCGGCAGTTCATTTTGGCGTGTCTGGCACATGGGTCCTGCGAGTCGAGCAGGTGGTTCCGGCGTGCTCGGCAGGTGGTCCAGGCATGTCCGGCAGGTGGTTCCAGTCTGTCCAGGACGTGGTTCCAGCGTGTCCGGCACGTGGTTCTCTTACGTCTGAGAGGTGGTTCCTGCATGCCTGGCAGGTTATTGCGGATTGTCTGCCAGGTGGTTCTCTCATAGCCAGCTGTTGATTTTGGCCTGTCAGGCAGGTGGTTCTGGTGAGTCCAGCAGGTGGCTCCGGCGTGCTCGGCAGGTGGTTCTGGCATGTCTGGCAGGTGGTTCCGGCGAGTTGAGCAGCTGGTTCCAGCCTGTCCGTCAGGTTAGGGTTAGGGATAGGGTTAGGGTTACGGTTAGGGTTAGGGTTTAGGGTTTGGGGTTAGGGGTTAGGGTTAGGGGTAGGGTTAGGGTTAGGGTTACGGTTGGGTTAGGGTTTAGGGTTAGGCTTAGGCTTAGGGGTTAGGGTTAGGGTTATGGTTTGGGGATAGGGTTAGGGTTAGGGTTAGGGTTAGGGCCCGGCACGTGGTTCCGGCGAGGCGAGCAGGTGGCTCCGGCGCGCCGGGCAGGTGGTTCCGGCGAGGCGAGCAGGTGGCTCCGGCGCGCTCGGCAGGTGCTTCCGCTGCGCCCGGCAGGTGGTTCCGGCGAGGCGAGCAGGTTGTTCCTGCGTGCTCGGCAGGTGGTTCAGTTGGGTCTAGCAGGTGGTTTCGGTCTGTTCGGGGTGTGGTTCCAGCATCTCAGGCACATGGTTCTGGCACGTCTGAGAGGTGGTTCCGGCTGGCCCAACAGGTGTTTCTGGAGTCTCCGCCAAGTGGTTCTGGCGTAGCTGGCAGGTGGTTCCAGCCAGCCCGGCAGGTGTTTCCGGAGTGTTCACCAACTGGCTGTGGCGTAGCCGGCAGGTGATTTTGGCGTGTCCGACAGGTGGTTCTGGCGAGTCGAGCAGGTGCTTCCGGCATGCTCGGCAGGTGCTTCCGGTGTCATTGGCATGTGGTTCTGGCAGGTCTGAGAGGTGGTTCCGGCATGCCTGACAGGTGATTCCGGAGTGTTCGCCAAGCGGTTCTGGCATAGGCGGCAGGTGATTTTGCCATGTCCAGAATGTGGTTCCAGCGAGTCGAACATGTGGTTCCGGCGTGTCCGGCAGGTGTTTCCGGTCTGTCCAGCAGGTGGTTCTGGGGTGTCCGGCATGAGGTTCTGGCACGTCTGAGAGGTGGTTCCGGCCGGCCCGACATGCGTTTCCGGAGTGTCCGCCACGTGGTTCAGGCGCGTCTGAGAGGTGGTTCCAGCATGCCCGGCAGGTTTTCCCGGAGAGTCCTCCAAGTGGTTCTGGCGTAGCCCGCAGGTGATTTTGGTGTGTCCGGCAGGTTGTTCCGTTCTGTCCAATAGGTTGTTCCGGCGTGTCCAGCACGTGCTTCTGGCACTTCTGAGAGGTGGTTCTGGCATGCCGGGCAGGTTATTCCGGAGTGTCCGGTAAGTGGTTCTGGTGTAGCCGGCAGTTCATTTTGGCGTGTCTGGCACATGGGTCCTGCGAGTCGAGCAGGTGGTTCCGGCGTGCTCGGCAGGTGGTCCAGGCATGTCCGGCAGGTGGTTCCAGTCTGTCCAGGATGTGGTTCCAGCGTGTCCGGCACGTGGTTATCTTACGTCTGAGAGGTGGTTCCTGCATGCCTGGCAGGTTATTGCGGATTGTCTGCCAGGTGGTTCTCTCATAGCCAGCTGTTGATTTTGGCCTGTCAGGCAGGTGGTTCTGGTGAGTCCAGCAGGTGGCTCCGGCGTGCTCGGCAGGTGGTTCTGGCATGTCTGGCAGGTGGTTCCGGCGAGTTGAGCAGCTGGTTCCAGCCTGTCCGTCAGGTTAGGGTTAGGGATAGGGTTAGGGTTACGGTTAGGGTTAGGGTTTAGGGTTTGGGGTTAGGGGTTAGGGTTAGGGGTAGGGTTAGGGTTAGGGTTACGGTTGGGTTAGGGTTTAGGGTTAGGCTTAGGGTTAGGGGTTAGGGTTAGGGTTAGGGTTTGGGGATAGGGTTAGGGTTAGGGTTAGGGTTAGGGCCCGGCGTGTGGTTCCGGGGAGGCGAGCAGGTGGCTCCGGCGTGCTCGGCAGGTGCTTCCGCTGGGCCCGGCAGGTGGTTCCAGCGAGGCGAGCAGGTGGCTCCGGCGTGCTTGGCACGTGCTTGCGCTGGGCCCGGCAGGTGGTTCCGGCGAGGCGAGCAGGTGGCTCCGGCGCGCTCGGCAGGTGCTTCCGCTGCACCCGGCAGGTGGTTCCGGCGAGTTGAGCAGCTGGTTCCAGCCTGTCCGTCAGGTTAGGGTTAGGGATAGGGTTAGGGTTACAGTTAGGGTAAGGGTTTAGGGTTTGGGGTTAGGGGTTAGGGTTAGGGGTAGGGTTAGGGTTAGGGTTACGGTTGGGTTAGGGTTTAGGGTTAGGCTTAGGGTTAGGGGTTAGGGTTAGGGTTAGGGTTTGGGGATAGGGTTAGGGTTAGGGTCAGGGTTAGGGTTAGGGCCCGGCACGTGGTTCCGGCGACGCGAGCAGGTGGCTCCGGCGCGCTCGGCAGGTGCTTCCGCTGGGCCCGGCAGGTGGTTCCGGCGAGGCGAGCAGGTGGCTCCGGCGCGCTCGGCAGGTGCTTCCGCTGCGCCCGGCAAGTGGTTCCGGCGAGGCGAGCAGGTTGTTCCTGCGTGCTCGGCAGGTGGTTCAGTTGGGTCTGGCTGGTGGTTTCGGTCTGTTTGGGGTGTGGTTCCAGCATCTCAGGCACATGGTTCTGGCACGTCTGAGAGGCGGTTCCGGCTGGCCCAACAGGTGTTTCTGGAGTCTCCGCCAAGTGGTTCTGGCGTAGCTGGCAGGTGGTTCCAGCCAGCCCGGCAGGTGTTTCCGGAGTGTTCACCAACTGGCTGTGGCGTAGCCGGCAGGTGATTTTGGCGTGTCCGACAGGTGGTTCTGGCGAGTCGAGCAGGTGCTCCGGCGCGCACGGCAGGTGCTTCCGCTGGGCCTGGCAGGTGGTTCCGGCGAGGTGAGCAGGTGGCTCCGGCGCGCCGGGCAGGTGGTTCCGGCGAGGTGAGCAGGTGGCTCCGGCGCGCTCGGCAGGTGGTTCAGTTGGGTCTGGCAGGTGGTTTCGGTCTGTTCGGGGTGTGGTTCCAGCATCTCAGGCACATGGTTCTGGCACGTCTGAGAGTTGGTTCCGGCTGGCCCAACAGGTGTTTCTGGAGTCTCCGCCAAGTGGTTCTGGCGTAGCTGGCAGGTGATGTTGGCGTGACTGGCAGGTGGTTCCAGCCAGCCCGGCAGGTGTTTCCGGAGTGTTCACCAACTGGCTGTGGCGTAGCCGGCAGGTGATTTTGGCGTGTCCGACAGGTGGTTCTGGCGAGTCGAGCAGGTGCTTCCGGCATGCTCGGCAGGTGCTTCCGGTGTCATTGGCATGTGGTTCTGGCAGGTCTGAGAGGTGGTTCCGGCATGCCTGACAGGTGATTCCGGAGTGTTCGCCAAGCGGTTCTGGCATAGGCGGCAGGTGATTTTGCCATGTCCAGAATGTGGTTCCAGCGAGTCGAACATGTGGTTCCGGCGTGTCCGGCAGGTGTTTCCGGTCTGTCCAGCAGGTGGTTCTGGGGTGTCCGGCATGAGGTTCTGGCACGTCTGAGAGGTGGTTCCGGCCGGCCCGACATGCGTTTCCGGAGTGTCCGCCACGTGGTTCAGGCACGTCTGAGAGGTGGTTCCAGCATGCCCGGCAGGTTTTCCCGGAGAGTCCTCCAAGTGGTTCTGGCGTAGCCCGCAGGTGATTTTGGTGTGTCCGGCAGGTTGTTCCGTTCTGTCCGATAGGTTGTTCCGGCATGTCCAGCACGTGCTTCTGGCACTTCTGAGAGGTGGTTCTGGCATGCCGGGCAGGTTATTCCGGAGTGTCCGGTAAGTGGTTCTGGTGTAGCCGGCAGTTCATTTTGGCGTGTCTGGCACATGGGTCCTGCGAGTCGAGCAGGTGGTTCCGGCGTGCTCGGCAGGTGGTCCAGGCATGTCCGGCAGGTGGTTCCAGTCTGTCCAGGACGTGGTTCCAGCGTGTCCGGCACGTGGTTCTCTTACGTCTGAGAGGTGGTTCCTGCATGCCTGGCAGGTTATTGCGGATTGTCTGCCAGGTGGTTCTCTCATAGCCAGCTGTTGATTTTGGCCTGTCAGGCAGGTGGTTCTGGTGAGTCCAGCAGGTGGCTCCGGCGTGCTCGGCAGGTGGTTCTGGCATGTCTGGCAGGTGGTTCCGGCGAGTTGAGCAGCTGGTTCCAGCCTGTCCGTCAGGTTAGGGTTAGGGATAGGGTTAGGGTTACGGTTAGGGTTAGGGTTTAGGGTTTGGGGTTAGGGGTTAGGGTTAGGGGTAGGGTTAGGGTTAGGGTTACGGTTGGGTTAGGGTTTAGGGTTAGGCTTAGGGTTAGGGGTTAGGGTTAGGGTTAGGGTTTGGGGATAGGGTTAGGGTTAGGGTTAGGGTTAGGGCCCGGCGTGTGGTTCCGGGGAGGCGAGCAGGTGGCTCCGGCGTGCTCGGCAGGTGCTTCCGCTGGGCCCGGCAGGTGGTTCCAGCGAGGCGAGCAGGTGGCTCCGGCGTGCTTGGCACGTGCTTGCGCTGGGCCCGGCAGGTGGTTCCGGCGAGGCGAGCAGGTGGCTCCGGCGCGCTCGGCAGGTGCTTCCGCTGCACCCGGCAGGTGGTTCCGGCGAGTTGAGCAGCTGGTTCCAGCCTGTCCGTCAGGTTAGGGTTAGGGATAGGGTTAGGGTTACAGTTAGGGTTAGGGTTTAGGGTTTGGGGTTAGGGGTTAGGGTTAGGGGTAGGGTTAGGGTTAGGGTTACGGTTGGGTTAGGGTTTAGGGTTAGGCTTAGGGTTAGGGGTTAGGGTTAGGGTTAGGGTTTGGGGATAGGGTTAGGGTTAGGGTCAGGGTTAGGGTTAGGGCCCGGCACGTGGTTCCGGCGACGCGAGCAGGTGGCTCCGGCGCGCTCGGCAGGTGCTTCCGCTGGGCCCGGCAGGTGGTTCCGGCGAGGCGAGCAGGTGGCTCCGGCGCGCTCGGCAGGTGCTTCCGCTGCGCCCGGCAAGTGGTTCCGGCGAGGCGAGCAGGTTGTTCCTGTGTGCTCGGCAGGTGGTTCAGTTGGGTCTGGCTGGTGGTTTCGGTCTGTTTGGGGTGTGGTTCCAGCATCTCAGGCACATGGTTCTGGCACGTCTGAGAGGCGGTTCCGGCTGGCCCAACAGGTGTTTCTGGAGTCTCCGCCAAGTGGTTCTGGCGTAGCTGGCAGGTGGTTCCAGCCAGCCCGGCAGGTGTTTCCGGAGTGTTCACCAACTGGCTGTGGCGTAGCCGGCAGGTGATTTTGGCGTGTCCGACAGGTGGTTCTGGCGAGTCGAGCAGGTGCTCCAGCGCGCACGGCAGGTGCTTCCGCTGGGCCTGGCAGGTGGTTCCGGCGAGGTGAGCAGGTGGCTCCGGCGCGCCGGGCAGGTGGTTCCGGCGAGGTGAGCAGGTGGCTCCGGCGCGCTCGGCAGGTGGTTCAGTTGGGTCTGGCAGGTGGTTTCGGTCTGTTCGGGGTGTGGTTCCAGCATCTCAGGCACATGGTTCTGGCACGTCTGAGAGGTGGTTCCGGCTGGCCCAACAGGTGTTTCTGGAGTCTCCGCCAAGTGGTTCTGGCGTAGCTGGCAGGTGATGTTGGCGTGACTGGCAGGTGGTTCCAGCCAGCCCGGCAGGTGTTTCCGGAGTGTTCACCAACTGGCTGTGGCGTAGCCGGCAGGTGATTTTGCCGTGTCTGACAGGTGGTTCTGGCGAGTCGAGCAGGTGCTTCCGGCATGCTCAGCAGGTGCTTCCGGTGTCATTGGCATGTGGTTCTGGCATGTCTGAGAGGTGGTTCCGGCATGCCTGACAGGTGATTCCGGAGTGTTCGCCAAGCGGTTCTGGCATAGGCGGCAGGTGATTTTGCCATGTCCAGAATGTGGTTCCAGCGAGTCGAACATGTGGTTCCGGCGTGTCCGGCAGGTGTTTCCGGTCTGTCCAGCAGCTGGTTCTGGGGTGTCCGGCATGAGGTTCTGGCACGTCTGAGAGGTGGTTCCGGCCGGCCCGACATGCGTTTCCGGAGTGTCCGCCACGTGGTTCAGGCACGTCTGAGAGGTGGTTCCAGCATGCCCGGCAGGTTTTCCCGGAGAGTCCTCCAAGTGGTTCTGGCGTAGCCCGCAGGTGATTTTGGTGTGTCCGGCAGGTTGTTCCGTTCTGTCCGATAGGTTGTTCCGGCATGTCCAGCACGTGCTTCTGGCACTTCTGAGAGGTGGTTCTGGCATGCCGGGCAGGTTATTCCGGAGTGTCCGGTAAGTGGTTCTGGTGTAGCCGGCAGTTCATTTTGGCGTGTCTGGCACATGGGTCCTGCGAGTCGAGCAGGTGGTTCCGGCGTGCTCGGCAGGTGGTCCAGGCATGTCCGGCAGGTGGTTCCAGTCTGTCCAGGATGTGGTTCCAGCGTGTCCGGCACGTGGTTCTCTTACGTCTGAGAGGTGGTTCCTGCATGCCTGGCAGGTTATTGCGGATTGTCTGCCAGGTGGTTCTCTCATAGCCAGCTGTTGATTTTGGCCTGTCAGGCAGGTGGTTCTGGTGAGTCCAGCAGGTGGCTCCGGCGTGCTCGGCAGGTGGTTCTGGCATGTCTGGCAGGTGGTTCCGGCGAGTTGAGCAGCTGGTTCCAGCCTGTCCGTCAGGTTAGGGTTAGGGATAGGGTTAGGGTTACGGTTAGGGTTAGGGTTTAGGGTTTGGGGTTAGGGGTTAGGGTTAGGGGTAGGGTTAGGGTTAGGGTTACGGTTGGGTTAGGGTTTAGGGTTAGGCTTAGGGTTAGGGGTTAGGGTTAGGGTTAGGGTTTGGGGATAGGGTTAGGGTTAGGGTTAGGGTTAGGGCCCGGCGTGTGGTTCCGGGGAGGCGAGCAGGTGGCTCCGGCGTGCTCGGCAGGTGCTTCCGCTGGGCCCGGCAGGTGGTTCCAGCGAGGCGAGCAGGTGGCTCCGGCGTGCTTGGCACGTGCTTGCGCTGGGCCCGGCAGGTGGTTCCGGCGAGGCGAGCAGGTGGCTCCGGCACGCTCGGCAGGTGCTTCCGCTGCACCCGGCAGGTGGTTCCGGCGAGTTGAGCAGCTGGTTCCAGCCTGTCCGTCAGGTTAGGGTTAGGGATAGGGTTAGGGTTACAGTTGGGGTTAGGGTTTAGGGTTTGGGGTTAGGGGTTAGGGTTAGGGGTAGGGTTAGGGTTAGGGTTACGGTTGGGTTAGGGTTTAGGGTTAGGCTTAGGGTTAGGGGTTAGGGTTAGGGTTAGGGTTTGGGGATAGGGTTAGGGTTAGGGTTAGGGTTAGGGTTAGGGCCCGGCACGTGGTTCCGGCGACGCGAGCAGGTGGCTCCGGCGCGCTCGGCAGGTGCTTCCGCTGGGCCCGGCAGGTGGTTCCGGCGAGGCGAGCAGGTGGCTCCGGCGCGCTCGGCAGGTGCTTCCGCTGCGCCCGGCAAGTGGTTCCGGCGAGGCGAGCAGGTTGTTCCTGCGTGCTCGGCAGGTGGTTCAGTTGGGTCTGGCAGGTGGTTTCGGTCTGTTTGGGGTGTGGTTCCAGCATCTCAGGCACATGGTTCTGGCACGTCTGAGAGGCGGTTCCGGCTGGCCCAGCAGGTGTTTCTGGAGTCTCCGCCAAGTGGTTCTGGCGTAGCTGGCAGGTGGTTCCAGCCAGACCGGCAGGTGTTTCCGGAGTGTACACCAACTGGCTGTGGCGTAGCCGGCAGGTGATTTTGGCGGGTCCGACAGGTGGTTCTGGCGAGTCGAGCAGGTGCTCCGGCGCGCACGGCAGGTGCTTCCGCTGGGCCTGGCAGGTGGTTCCGGCGAGGCGAGCAGGTGGCTCCGGCGCGCCGGGCAGGTGGTTCCGGCGAGGTGAGCAGGTGGCTCCGGCGCGCTCGGCAGGTGGTTCAGTTGGGTCTGGCAGGTGGTTTCGGTCTGTTCGGGGTGTGGTTCCAGCATCTCAGGCACATGGTTCTGGCACGTCTGAGAGGTGGTTCCGGCTGGCCCAACAGGTGTTTCTGGAGTCTCCGCCAAGTGGTTCTGGCGTAGCTGGCAGGTGATGTTGGCGTGACTGGCAGGTGGTTCCAGCCAGCCCGGCAGGTGTTTCCGGAGTGTTCACCAACTGGCTGTGGCGTAGCCGGCAGGTGATTTTGCCGTGTCTTACAGGTGGTTCTGGCGAGTCGAGCAGGTGCTTCCGGCATGCTCGGCAGGTGCTTCCGGTGTCATTGGCATGTGGTTCTGGCAGGTCTGAGAGGTGGTTCCGGCATGCCTGACAGGTGATTCCGGAGTGTTCGCCAAGCGGTTCTGGCATAGGCGGCAGGTGATTTTGCCATGTCCAGAATGTGGTTCCAGCGAGTCGAACATGTGGTTCCGGCGTGTCCGGCAGGTGTTTCCGGTCTGTCCAGCAGGTGGTTCTGGGGTGTCCGGCATGAGGTTCTGGCACGTCTGAGAGGTGGTTCCGGCCGGCCCGACATGCGTTTCCGGAGTGTCCGCCACGTGGTTCAGGCACGTCTGAGAGGTGGTTCCAGCATGCCCGGCAGGTTTTCCCGGAGAGTCCTCCAAGTGGTTCTGGCGTAGCCCGCAGGTGATTTTGGTGTGTCCGGCAGGTTGTTCCGTTCTGTCCGATAGGTTGTTCCGGCATGTCCAGCACGTGCTTCTGGCACTTCTGAGAGGTGGTTCTGGCATGCCGGGCAGGTTATTCCGGAGTGTCCGGTAAGTGGTTCTGGTGTAGCCGGCAGTTCATTTTGGCGTGTCTGGCACATGGGTCCTGCGAGTCGAGCAGGTGGTTCCGGCGTGCTCGGCAGGTGGTCCAGGCATGTCCGGCAGGTGGTTCCAGTCTGTCCAGGACGTGGTTCCAGCGTGTCCGGCACGTGGTTCTCTTACGTCTGAGAGGTGGTTCCTGCATGCCTGGCAGGTTATTGCGGATTGTCTGCCAGGTGGTTCTCTCATAGCCAGCTGTTGATTTTGGCCTGTCAGGCAGGTGGTTCTGGTGAGTCCAGCAGGTGGCTCCGGCGTGCTCGGCAGGTGGTTCTGGCATGTCTGGCAGGTGGTTCCGGCGAGTTGAGCAGCTGGTTCCAGCCTGTCCGTCAGGTTAGGGTTAGGGATAGGGTTAGGGTTACGGTTAGGGTTAGGGTTTAGGGTTTGGGGTTAGGGGTTAGGGTTAGGGGTAGGGTTAGGGTTAGGGTTACGGTTGGGTTAGGGTTTAGGGTTAGGCTTAGGGTTAGGGGTTAGGGTTAGGGTTAGGGTTTGGGGATAGGGTTAGGGTTAGGGTTAGGGTTAGGGCCCGGCGTGTGGTTCCGGGGAGGCGAGCAGGTGGCTCCGGCGTGCTCGGCAGGTGCTTCCGCTGGGCCCGGCAGGTGGTTCCAGCGAGGCGAGCAGGTGGCTCCGGCGTGCTTGGCACGTGCTTGCGCTGGGCCCGGCAGGTGGTTCCGGCGAGGCGAGCAGGTGGCTCCGGCGCGCTGGGCAGGTGCTTCCGCTGCACCCGGCAGGTGGTTCCGGCGAGTTGAGCAGCTGGTTCCAGCCTGTCCGTCAGGTTAGGGTTAGGGATAGGGTTAGGGTTACAGTTGGGGTTAGGGTTTAGGGTTTGGGGTTAGGGGTTAGGGTTAGGGGTAGGGTTAGGGTTAGGGTTACGGTTGGGTTAGGGTTTAGGGTTAGGCTTAGGGTTAGGGGTTAGGGTTAGGGTTAGGGTTTGGGGATAGGGTTAGGGTTAGGGTTAGGGTTAGGGTTAGGGCCCGGCACGTGGTTCCGGCGACGCGAGCAGGTGGCTCCGGCGCGCTCGGCAGGTGCTTCCGCTGCGCCCGGCAAGTGGTTCCGGCGAGGCGAGCAGGTTGTTCCTGCGTGCTCGGCAGGTGGTTCAGTTGGGTCTGGCAGGTGGTTTCGGTCTGTTTGGGGTGTGGTTCCAGCATCTCAGGCACATGGTTCTGGCACGTCTGAGAGGCGGTTCCGGCTGGCCCAACAGGTGTTTCTGGAGTCTCCGCCAAGTGGTTCTGGCGTAGCTGGCAGGTGGTTCCAGCCAGCCCGGCAGGTGTTTCCGGAGTGTACACCAACTGGCTGTGGCGTAGCCGGCAGGTGATTTTGGCGTGTCCGACAGGTGGTTCTGGTGAGTCCAGCAGGTGGCTCCGGCGTGCTCGGCAGGTGGTTCTGGCATGTCTGGCAGGTGGTTCCGGCGAGTTGAGCAGCTGGTTCCAGCCTGTCCGTCAGGTTAGGGTTAGGGATAGGGTTAGGGTTACGGTTAGGGTTAGGGTTTAGGGTTTGGGGTTAGGGGTTAGGGTTAGGGGTAGGGTTAGGGTTAGGGTTACGGTTGGGTTAGGGTTTAGGGTTAGGCTTAGGGTTAGGGGTTAGGGTTAGGGTTAGGGTTTGGGGATAGGGTTAGGGTTAGGTTTAGGGTTAGGGCCCGGCGCGTGGTTCCGGCGAGGCGAGCAGGTGGCTCCGGTGCGCTCGGCAGGTGCTTCCGCTGGGCCCGGCAGGTGGTTCCGGCGAGGCGAGCATGTGGCTCCGGCGTGCTTGGCACGTGCTTCCGCTGGGCCCGGCAGGTGTTTCCGGCGAGGCGAGCATGTGGCTCCGGCGCGCTCGGCAGGTGCTTCCGCTGCACTCGGCAGGTGGTTCCGGCGAGTTGAGCAGCTGGTTCCAGCCTGTCCGTCAGGCTATGGTTAGGGATAGGATTAGGGTTACAGTTAGGGTTAGGGTTTAGGGTTTGGGGTTAGGGGTTAGGGTTAGGGGTAGGGTTAGGGTTAGGGTTACGATTGGGTTAGGGTTTACGGTTAGGCTTAGGGTTAGGGGTTAGGGTTAGGCTTAGGGTTTGTGGATAGGGTTAGGGTTAGGGTTAGGGTTAGGGCCCGGCACGTGGTTCCAGCGAGGCGAGCAGGTGGCTCCGGCGCGCTCAGCAGGTGCTTCCGCTGGGCCGGCAGGTGGTTCCGGCGAGGCGAGCAGGTGGCTCTGGCGCGCTCGGTACGTGCTTCCGCTGGGCCCAGCATGTGGTTCCGGCGAGGCGAGCAGGTGGCTCCGGCGCGCCCGGCAGGTGCTTCCGCTGGGCCTGGCGGGTGGTTCCGGCGAGGCGAGCAGGTGGCTCCGGCGCGCTGGGCTGGTGGTTCCGGCGAGGTGAGCAGGAGGCTCCGGCGCGCTCGGCAGGTGGTTCAGTTGGGTCTGGCAGGTGGTTTCGGTCTGTTCGGGGTGTGGTTCCAGCATCTCAGGCACATGGTTCTGGCACGTCTGAGAGGTGGTTCCGGCTGGCCCAACAGGTGTTTCTGGAGTCTCCGCCAAGTGCTTCTGGCGTAGCTGGCAGGTGGTTCCAGCCAGCCCGGCAGGTGTTTCCGGAGTGTTCACCAACTGGCTGTGGCGTAGCCGGCAGGTGATTTTGGCGTGTCCGACAGGTGGTTCTGGCGAGTCGAGCAGGTGCTTCCGGCATGCTCGGCAGGTGCTTCCGGTGTCATTGGCATGTGGTTCTGGCAGGTCTGAGAGGTGGTTCCGGCATGCCTGACAGGTGATTCCGGAGTGTTCGCCAAGCGGTTCTGGCATAGGCGGCAGGTGATTTTGCCATGTCCAGAATGTGGTTCCAGCGAGTCGAACATGTGGTTCCGGCGGGTCCGGCAGGTGTTTCCGGTCTGTCCAGCAGGTGGTTCTGGGGTGTCCGGCATGAGGTTCTGGCACGTCTGAGAGGTGGTTCCGGCCGGCCCGACATGCGTTTCCGGAGTGTCCGCCACGTGGTTCAGGCACGTCTGAGAGGTGGTTCCAGCATGCCCGGCAGGTTTTCCCGGAGAGTCCTCCAAGTGGTTCTGGCGTAGCCCGCAGGTGATTTTGGTGTGTCCGGCAGGTTGTTCCGTTCTGTCCGATAGGTTGTTCCGGCATGTCCAGCACGTGCTTCTGGCACTTCTGAGAGGTGGTTCTGGCATGCCGGGCAGGTTATTCCGGAGTGTCCGGTAAGTGGTTCTGGTGTAGCCGGCAGTTCATTTTGGCGTGTCTGGCACATGGGTCCTGCGAGTCGAGCAGGTGGTTCCGGCGTGCTCGGCAGGTGGTCCAGGCATGTCCGGCAGGTGGTTCCAGTCTGTCCAGGACGTGGTTCCAGCGTGTCCGGCACGTGGTTCTCTTACGTCTGAGAGGTGGTTCCTGCATGCCTGGCAGGTTATTGCGGATTGTCTGCCAGGTGGTTCTCTCATAGCCAGCTGTTGATTTTGGCCTGTCAGGCAGGTGGTTCTGGTGAGTCCAGCAGGTGGCTCCGGCGTGCTCGGCAGGTGGTTCTGGCATGTCTGGCAGGTGGTTCCGGCGAGTTGAGCAGCTGGTTCCAGCCTGTCCGTCAGGTTAGGGTTAGGGATAGGGTTAGGGTTACGGTTAGGGTTAGGGTTTAGGGTTTGGGGTTAGGGGTTAGGGTTAGGGGTAGGGTTAGGGTTAGGTTTACGGTTGGGTTAGGGTTTAGGGTTAGGCTTAGGCTAGGGGTTAGGGTTAGGGTTAGGGTTTGGGGATAGGGTTAGGGTTAGGGTTAGGGTTAGGGCCCGGCACGTGGTTCCGGCGAGGCGAGCAGGTGGCTCCGGCGCGCTCGGCAGGTGCTTCCGCTGCGCCCGGCAGGTGGTTCCGACGAGGCGAGCAGGTGGCTCCGGCGCGCTCGGCAGGTGCTTCCGCTGCGCCCGGCAGGTGGTTCCGGCGAGGCGAGCAGGTTGTTCCTGCGTGCTCGGCAGGTGCTTCAGTTGGGTCTAGCAGGTGGTTTCGGTCTGTTCGGGGTGTGGTTCCAGCATCTCAGGCACATGGTTCTGGCACGTCTGAGAGGTGGTTCCGGCTGGCCCAACAGATGTTTCTGGAGTCTCCGCCAAGTGGTTCTGGCGTAGCTGGCAGGTGGTTCCAGCCAGCCCGGCAGGTGTTTCCGGAGTGTTCACCAACTGGCTGTGGCGTAGCCGGCAGGTGATTTTGGCGTGTCCGACAGGTGGTTCTGGCGAGTCGAGCAGGTGCTTCCGGCATGCTCGGCAGGTGCTTCCGGTGTCATTGGCATGTGGTTCTGGCAGGTCTGAGAGGTGGTTCCGGCATGCCTGACAGGTGATTCCGGAGTGTTCGCCAAGCGGTTCTGGCATAGGCGGCAGGTGATTTTGCCATGTCCAGAATGTGGTTCCAGCGAGTCGAACATGTGGTTCCGGCGGGTCCGGCAGGTGTTTCCGGTCTGTCCAGCAGGTGGTTCTGGGGTGTCCGGCATGAGGTTCTGGCACGTCTGAGAGGTGGTTCCGGCCGGCCCGACATGCGTTTCCGGAGTGTCCGCCACGTGGTTCAGGCACGTCTGAGAGGTGGTTCCAGCATGCCCGGCAGGTTTTCCCGGAGAGTCCTCCAAGTGGTTCTGGCGTAGCCCGCAGGTGATTTTGGTGTGTCCGGCAGGTTGTTCCGTTCTGTCCGATAGGTTGTTCCGGCATGTCCAGCACGTGCTTCTGGCACTTCTGAGAGGTGGTTCTGGCATGCCGGGCAGGTTATTCCGGAGTGTCCGGTAAGTGGTTCTGGTGTAGCCGGCAGTTCATTTTGGCGTGTCTGGCACATGGGTCCTGCGAGTCGAGCAGGTGGTTCCGGCGTGCTCGGCAGGTGGTCCAGGCATGTCCGGCAGGTGGTTCCAGTCTGTCCAGGACGTGGTTCCAGCGTGTCCGGCACGTGGTTCTCTTACGTCTGAGAGGTGGTTCCTGCATGCCTGGCAGGTTATTGCGGATTGTCTGCCAGGTGGTTCTCTCATAGCCAGCTGTTGATTGTGGCCTGTCAGGCAGG
>NW_027225191.1:0-21953 GCF_041296235.1 Equus asinus
GATTGTCCACCAAGTGGCTCTGGTGTAACCAGCAGGTGATTCCGGAGTGTACGGCAAGTGGTTCTGCATAGCTGGCTGGTGATTTTGGGGTGTCCAGCAGGTGGCTCCAGCGAGTCGAGCAAGTTGTTCCGGTGTGCTCAGCAGGTGGTTCAGGCAGGTCCGGCAGGTGTTTCTGGTCTGTCCAGTACGTGGTGCCGGCATGTCCGGCACGTGCTTCCAGTATGTTTGAGAGGTGGTTCCTACCTTCCCGGCGGGAGATTCCGGAGCGTCCGCCATGTGATTCTGGCCTACCTGGCAGGGGATTTTGGCGTCTCTGGCTGGTGGTTCCGGCGAGTCGAAGAGGAGGTTCCGGCGTGCTCGGCAGGTGCATCCGGTGTCTCTGGCACGTCATTCTGGCACGCTCGAGAGGTGGTTCCGGCATGCCTGACAGGTGATTCCGGAGTGTCCGACAAGGGGTTCTGGCACGTCTGAGAGGTGGTTCCGGCATACCCTGCAGGTGATTCTGGCTTGTCTGCCGAGTGGTGCTGGCGTAGCCATCAGGTGATTTTGGCGTGTCCAGCAGGTGGCTCCAGCGAGTAGAGCAGGTTGTTCCAGCGTACTCAGCAGGTGGTTCAGGCGGGTCTGGCAGGTGGTTCCGGTCTCTCTAGTAGGTGGTTCCGGCGTGTCCGGCACGTGCTTCTGGCACGTCTGAGAGCTGGTTCCGGCATGCCCGGCGGGTGATTCCATAGAGTCCGCCACGTGGTTCTGGCCTAGCTGACAGGTGATTTTGGCGTCCCCGGCAGGTGGTTACAGCGAGTTGAGCAGGAGGTTCCGGCATGCTCGGCAGTTGCATCCGGTGTCTCTGGCACGTGGTTCTGGCACGTCTGACATTTGGTTGCATCATGTCTGGCAGGTGATTCCGGAGTGTCCGGCAAGAGGTTCTGGTGTAGCCGGCAGGTGATTTTGGCATGTCCGGCAGGTGTTTCTGGCGAGCTGTTCAGGTGGTTCCGGTGTTCTTGGCAGGTGATTCTGGCGTGTCCAGCAGGTGGTTCCGGTCTGTCCGGTAATGGGTTCCGTCATGTGCCGCACGTGGTTCTGGCACGTCTGAGAGGTGGTTCCCGCATGCCCGGCAGGTGCTCCAGGAGAGTCCTACAAGTGGTTCTGGCCTAGCCCGCAGGTGATTTTGGCGTGTCCGGCAGGTGGTTCCGGCATGCTCGGCAGGTGGTTCAGGCATGTCTGGTAGGTGGTTCCGGTCTGTCCGCGAGGTGGTTCCGGCGTGTCAGGCACGTGGTTCCGGCATGTGTGACAGGTGGTTCTGGCATGTCCGGCAGGTGATTCTGGATTGTCCACCAAGTGGCTCTGGTGTAACCAGCAGGTGATTCCGGAGTGTACGGCAAGTGGTTCTGGCATAGCTGGCTGGTGATTTGGGGTGTCCAGCAGGTGGCTCCAGCGAGTCGAGCAAGTTGTTCCGGTGTGCTCAGCAGGTGGTTCAGGCAGGTCCGGCAGGTGTTTCTGGTCTGTCCAGTACGTGGTGCCGGCATGTCCGGCACGTGCTTCCAGTATGTTTGAGAGGTGGTTCCTACCTTCCCGGCGGGAGATTCCGGAGCGTCCGCCATGTGATTCTGGCCTACCTGGCAGGGGATTTTGGCGTCTCTGGCTGGTGGTTCCGGCGAGTCGAAGAGGAGGTTCCGGCGTGCTCGGCAGGTGCATCCGGTGTCTCTGGCACGTCATTCTGGCACGCTCGAGAGGTGGTTCCGGCATGCCTGACAGGTGATTCCGGAGTGTCCGACAAGGGGTTCTGGCACGTCTGAGAGGTGGTTCCGGCATACCCTGCAGGTGATTCTGGCTTGTCTGCCGAGTGGTGCTGGCGTAGCCATCAGGTGATTTTGGCGTGTCCAGCAGGTGGCTCCAGCGAGTAGAGCAGGTTGTTCCAGCGTACTCAGCAGGTGGTTCAGGCGGGTCTGGCAGGTGGTTCCGGTCTCTCTAGTAGGTGGTTCCGGCGTGTCCGGCACGTGCTTCTGGCACGTCTGAGAGCTGGTTCCGGCATGCCCGGCGGGTGATTCCATAGAGTCCGCCACGTGGTTCTGGCCTAGCTGACAGGTGATTTTGGCGTCCCCGGCAGGTGGTTACAGCGAGTTGAGCAGGAGGTTCCGGCATGCTCGGCAGTTGCATCCGGTGTCTCTGGCACGTGGTTCTGGCACGTCTGACATTTGGTTGCATCATGTCTGGCAGGTGATTCCGGAGTGTCCGGCAAGAGGTTCTGGTGTAGCCGGCAGGTGATTTTGGCATGTCCGGCAGGTGTTTCTGGCGAGCTGTTCAGGTGGTTCCGGTGTTCTTGGCAGGTGATTCTGGCGTGTCCAGCAGGTGGTTCCGGTCTGTCCGGTAATGGGTTCCGTCATGTGCCGCACGTGGTTCTGGCACGTCTGAGAGGTGGTTCCCGCATGCCCGGCAGGTGCTCCAGGAGAGTCCTACAAGTGGTTCTGGCCTAGCCCGCAGGTGATTTTGGCGTGTCCGGCAGGTGGTTCCGGCATGCTCGGCAGGTGGTTCAGGCATGTCTGGTAGGTGGTTCCGGTCTGTCCGCGAGGTGGTTCCGGCGTGTCAGGCACGTGGTTCCGGCATGTGTGACAGGTGGTTCTGGCATGTCCGGCAGGTGATTCTGGATTGTCCACCAAGTGGCTCTGGTGTAACCAGCAGGTGATTCCGGAGTGTACGGCAAGTGGTTCTGGCATAGCTGGCTGGTGATTTTGGGGTGTCCAGCAGGTGGCTCCAGCGAGTCGAGCAAGTTGTTCCGGTGTGCTCAGCAGGTGGTTCAGGCAGGTCCGGCAGGTGTTTCTGGTCTGTCCAGTACGTGGTGCCGGCATGTCCGGCACGTGCTTCCAGTATGTTTGAGAGGTGGTTCCTACCTTCCCGGCGGGAGATTCCGGAGCGTCCGCCATGTGATTCTGGCCTACCTGGCAGGGGATTTTGGCGTCTCTGGCTGGTGGTTCCGGCGAGTCGAAGAGGAGGTTCCGGCGTGCTCGGCAGGTGCATCCGGTGTCTCTGGCACGTCATTCTGGCACGCTCGAGAGGTGGTTCCGGCATGCCTGACAGGTGATTCCGGAGTGTCCGACAAGGGGTTCTGGCACGTCTGAGAGGTGGTTCCGGCATACCCTGCAGGTGATTCTGGCTTGTCTGCCGAGTGGTGCTGGCGTAGCCATCAGGTGATTTTGGCGTGTCCAGCAGGTGGCTCCAGCGAGTAGAGCAGGTTGTTCCAGCGTACTCAGCAGGTGGTTCAGGCGGGTCTGGCAGGTGGTTCCGGTCTCTCTAGTAGGTGGTTCCGGCGTGTCCGGCACGTGCTTCTGGCACGTCTGAGAGCTGGTTCCGGCATGCCCGGCGGGTGATTCCATAGAGTCCGCCACGTGGTTCTGGCCTAGCTGACAGGTGATTTTGGCGTCCCCGGCAGGTGGTTACAGCGAGTTGAGCAGGAGGTTCCGGCATGCTCGGCAGTTGCATCCGGTGTCTCTGGCACGTGGTTCTGGCACGTCTGACATTTGGTTGCATCATGTCTGGCAGGTGATTCCGGAGTGTCCGGCAAGAGGTTCTGGTGTAGCCGGCAGGTGATTTTGGCATGTCCGGCAGGTGTTTCTGGCGAGCTGTTCAGGTGGTTCCGGTGTTCTTGGCAGGTGATTCTGGCGTGTCCAGCAGGTGGTTCCGGTCTGTCCGGTAATGGGTTCCGTCATGTGCCGCACGTGGTTCTGGCACGTCTGAGAGGTGGTTCCCGCATGCCCGGCAGGTGCTCCAGGAGAGTCCTACAAGTGGTTCTGGCCTAGCCCGCAGGTGATTTTGGCGTGTCCGGCAGGTGGTTCCGGCATGCTCGGCAGGTGGTTCAGGCATGTCTGGTAGGTGGTTCCGGTCTGTCCGCGAGGTGGTTCCGGCGTGTCAGGCACGTGGTTCCGGCATGTGTGACAGGTGGTTCTGGCATGTCCGGCAGGTGATTCTGGATTGTCCACCAAGTGGCTCTGGTGTAACCAGCAGGTGATTCCGGAGTGTACGGCAAGTGGTTCTGGCATAGCTGGCTGGTGATTTTGGGGTGTCCAGCAGGTGGCTCCAGCGAGTCGAGCAAGTTGTTCCGGTGTGCTCAGCAGGTGGTTCAGGCAGGTCCGGCAGGTGTTTCTGGTCTGTCCAGTACGTGGTGCCGGCATGTCCGGCACGTGCTTCCAGTATGTTTGAGAGGTGGTTCCTACCTTCCCGGCGGGAGATTCCGGAGCGTCCGCCATGTGATTCTGGCCTACCTGGCAGGGGATTTTGGCGTCTCTGGCTGGTGGTTCCGGCGAGTCGAAGAGGAGGTTCCGGCGTGCTCGGCAGGTGCATCCGGTGTCTCTGGCACGTCATTCTGGCACGCTCGAGAGGTGGTTCCGGCATGCCTGACAGGTGATTCCGGAGTGTCCGACAAGGGGTTCTGGCACGTCTGAGAGGTGGTTCCGGCATACCCTGCAGGTGATTCTGGCTTGTCTGCCGAGTGGTGCTGGCGTAGCCATCAGGTGATTTTGGCGTGTCCAGCAGGTGGCTCCAGCGAGTAGAGCAGGTTGTTCCAGCGTACTCAGCAGGTGGTTCAGGCGGGTCTGGCAGGTGGTTCCGGTCTCTCTAGTAGGTGGTTCCGGCGTGTCCGGCACGTGCTTCTGGCACGTCTGAGAGCTGGTTCCGGCATGCCCGGCGGGTGATTCCATAGAGTCCGCCACGTGGTTCTGGCCTAGCTGACAGGTGATTTTGGCGTCCCCGGCAGGTGGTTACAGCGAGTTGAGCAGGAGGTTCCGGCATGCTCGGCAGTTGCATCCGGTGTCTCTGGCACGTGGTTCTGGCACGTCTGACATTTGGTTGCATCATGTCTGGCAGGTGATTCCGGAGTGTCCGGCAAGAGGTTCTGGTGTAGCCGGCAGGTGATTTTGGCATGTCCGGCAGGTGTTTCTGGCGAGCTGTTCAGGTGGTTCCGGTGTTCTTGGCAGGTGATTCTGGCGTGTCCAGCAGGTGGTTCCGGTCTGTCCGGTAATGGGTTCCGTCATGTGCCGCACGTGGTTCTGGCACGTCTGAGAGGTGGTTCCCGCATGCCCGGCAGGTGCTCCAGGAGAGTCCTACAAGTGGTTCTGGCCTAGCCCGCAGGTGATTTTGGCGTGTCCGGCAGGTGGTTCCGGCATGCTCGGCAGGTGGTTCAGGCATGTCTGGTAGGTGGTTCCGGTCTGTCCGCGAGGTGGTTCCGGCGTGTCAGGCACGTGGTTCCGGCATGTGTGACAGGTGGTTCTGGCATGTCCGGCAGGTGATTCTGGATTGTCCACCAAGTGGCTCTGGTGTAACCAGCAGGTGATTCCGGAGTGTACGGCAAGTGGTTCTGGCATAGCTGGCTGGTGATTTTGGGGTGTCCAGCAGGTGGCTCCAGCGAGTCGAGCAAGTTGTTCCGGTGTGCTCAGCAGGTGGTTCAGGCAGGTCCGGCAGGTGTTTCTGGTCTGTCCAGTACGTGGTGCCGGCATGTCCGGCACGTGCTTCCAGTATGTTTGAGAGGTGGTTCCTACCTTCCCGGCGGGAGATTCCGGAGCGTCCGCCATGTGATTCTGGCCTACCTGGCAGGGGATTTTGGCGTCTCTGGCTGGTGGTTCCGGCGAGTCGAAGAGGAGGTTCCGGCGTGCTCGGCAGGTGCATCCGGTGTCTCTGGCACGTCATTCTGGCACGCTCGAGAGGTGGTTCCGGCATGCCTGACAGGTGATTCCGGAGTGTCCGACAAGGGGTTCTGGCACGTCTGAGAGGTGGTTCCGGCATACCCTGCAGGTGATTCTGGCTTGTCTGCCGAGTGGTGCTGGCGTAGCCATCAGGTGATTTTGGCGTGTCCAGCAGGTGGCTCCAGCGAGTAGAGCAGGTTGTTCCAGCGTACTCAGCAGGTGGTTCAGGCGGGTCTGGCAGGTGGTTCCGGTCTCTCTAGTAGGTGGTTCCGGCGTGTCCGGCACGTGCTTCTGGCACGTCTGAGAGCTGGTTCCGGCATGCCCGGCGGGTGATTCCATAGAGTCCGCCACGTGGTTCTGGCCTAGCTGACAGGTGATTTTGGCGTCCCCGGCAGGTGGTTACAGCGAGTTGAGCAGGAGGTTCCGGCATGCTCGGCAGTTGCATCCGGTGTCTCTGGCACGTGGTTCTGGCACGTCTGACATTTGGTTGCATCATGTCTGGCAGGTGATTCCGGAGTGTCCGGCAAGAGGTTCTGGTGTAGCCGGCAGGTGATTTTGGCATGTCCGGCAGGTGTTTCTGGCGAGCTGTTCAGGTGGTTCCGGTGTTCTTGGCAGGTGATTCTGGCGTGTCCAGCAGGTGGTTCCGGTCTGTCCGGTAATGGGTTCCGTCATGTGCCGCACGTGGTTCTGGCACGTCTGAGAGGTGGTTCCCGCATGCCCGGCAGGTGCTCCAGGAGAGTCCTACAAGTGGTTCTGGCCTAGCCCGCAGGTGATTTTGGCGTGTCCGGCAGGTGGTTCCGGCATGCTCGGCAGGTGGTTCAGGCATGTCTGGTAGGTGGTTCCGGTCTGTCCGCGAGGTGGTTCCGGCGTGTCAGGCACGTGGTTCCGGCATGTGTGACAGGTGGTTCTGGCATGTCCGGCAGGTGATTCTGGATTGTCCACCAAGTGGCTCTGGTGTAACCAGCAGGTGATTCCGGAGTGTACGGCAAGTGGTTCTGGCATAGCTGGCTGGTGATTTTGGGGTGTCCAGCAGGTGGCTCCAGCGAGTCGAGCAAGTTGTTCCGGTGTGCTCAGCAGGTGGTTCAGGCAGGTCCGGCAGGTGTTTCTGGTCTGTCCAGTACGTGGTGCCGGCATGTCCGGCACGTGCTTCCAGTATGTTTGAGAGGTGGTTCCTACCTTCCCGGCGGGAGATTCCGGAGCGTCCGCCATGTGATTCTGGCCTACCTGGCAGGGGATTTTGGCGTCTCTGGCTGGTGGTTCCGGCGAGTCGAAGAGGAGGTTCCGGCGTGCTCGGCAGGTGCATCCGGTGTCTCTGGCACGTCATTCTGGCACGCTCGAGAGGTGGTTCCGGCATGCCTGACAGGTGATTCCGGAGTGTCCGACAAGGGGTTCTGGCACGTCTGAGAGGTGGTTCCGGCATACCCTGCAGGTGATTCTGGCTTGTCTGCCGAGTGGTGCTGGCGTAGCCATCAGGTGATTTTGGCGTGTCCAGCAGGTGGCTCCAGCGAGTAGAGCAGGTTGTTCCAGCGTACTCAGCAGGTGGTTCAGGCGGGTCTGGCAGGTGGTTCCGGTCTCTCTAGTAGGTGGTTCCGGCGTGTCCGGCACGTGCTTCTGGCACGTCTGAGAGCTGGTTCCGGCATGCCCGGCGGGTGATTCCATAGAGTCCGCCACGTGGTTCTGGCCTAGCTGACAGGTGATTTTGGCGTCCCCGGCAGGTGGTTACAGCGAGTTGAGCAGGAGGTTCCGGCATGCTCGGCAGTTGCATCCGGTGTCTCTGGCACGTGGTTCTGGCACGTCTGACATTTGGTTGCATCATGTCTGGCAGGTGATTCCGGAGTGTCCGGCAAGAGGTTCTGGTGTAGCCGGCAGGTGATTTTGGCATGTCCGGCAGGTGTTTCTGGCGAGCTGTTCAGGTGGTTCCGGTGTTCTTGGCAGGTGATTCTGGCGTGTCCAGCAGGTGGTTCCGGTCTGTCCGGTAATGGGTTCCGTCATGTGCCGCACGTGGTTCTGGCACGTCTGAGAGGTGGTTCCCGCATGCCCGGCAGGTGCTCCAGGAGAGTCCTACAAGTGGTTCTGGCCTAGCCCGCAGGTGATTTTGGCGTGTCCGGCAGGTGGTTCCGGCATGCTCGGCAGGTGGTTCAGGCATGTCTGGTAGGTGGTTCCGGTCTGTCCGCGAGGTGGTTCCGGCGTGTCAGGCACGTGGTTCCGGCATGTGTGACAGGTGGTTCTGGCATGTCCGGCAGGTGATTCTGGATTGTCCACCAAGTGGCTCTGGTGTAACCAGCAGGTGATTCCGGAGTGTACGGCAAGTGGTTCTGGCATAGCTGGCTGGTGATTTTGGGGTGTCCAGCAGGTGGCTCCAGCGAGTCGAGCAAGTTGTTCCGGTGTGCTCAGCAGGTGGTTCAGGCAGGTCCGGCAGGTGTTTCTGGTCTGTCCAGTACGTGGTGCCGGCATGTCCGGCACGTGCTTCCAGTATGTTTGAGAGGTGGTTCCTACCTTCCCGGCGGGAGATTCCGGAGCGTCCGCCATGTGATTCTGGCCTACCTGGCAGGGGATTTTGGCGTCTCTGGCTGGTGGTTCCGGCGAGTCGAAGAGGAGGTTCCGGCGTGCTCGGCAGGTGCATCCGGTGTCTCTGGCACGTCATTCTGGCACGCTCGAGAGGTGGTTCCGGCATGCCTGACAGGTGATTCCGGAGTGTCCGACAAGGGGTTCTGGCACGTCTGAGAGGTGGTTCCGGCATACCCTGCAGGTGATTCTGGCTTGTCTGCCGAGTGGTGCTGGCGTAGCCATCAGGTGATTTTGGCGTGTCCAGCAGGTGGCTCCAGCGAGTAGAGCAGGTTGTTCCAGCGTACTCAGCAGGTGGTTCAGGCGGGTCTGGCAGGTGGTTCCGGTCTCTCTAGTAGGTGGTTCCGGCGTGTCCGGCACGTGCTTCTGGCACGTCTGAGAGCTGGTTCCGGCATGCCCGGCGGGTGATTCCATAGAGTCCGCCACGTGGTTCTGGCCTAGCTGACAGGTGATTTTGGCGTCCCCGGCAGGTGGTTACAGCGAGTTGAGCAGGAGGTTCCGGCATGCTCGGCAGTTGCATCCGGTGTCTCTGGCACGTGGTTCTGGCACGTCTGACATTTGGTTGCATCATGTCTGGCAGGTGATTCCGGAGTGTCCGGCAAGAGG
Source organism: Equus asinus (assembly GCF_041296235.1). Taxonomy (NCBI): domain Eukaryota; kingdom Metazoa; phylum Chordata; class Mammalia; order Perissodactyla; family Equidae; genus Equus; species Equus asinus. The sequence continues at coordinate 8,838 of NW_027225191.1, forward strand.
TTCTGGTGTAGCCGGCAGGTGATTTTGGCATGTCCGGCAGGTGTTTCTGGCGAGCTGTTCAGGTGGTTCCGGTGTTCTTGGCAGGTGATTCTGGCGTGTCCAGCAGGTGGTTCCGGTCTGTCCGGTAATGGGTTCCGTCATGTGCCGCACGTGGTTCTGGCACGTCTGAGAGGTGGTTCCCGCATGCCCGGCAGGTGCTCCAGGAGAGTCCTACAAGTGGTTCTGGCCTAGCCCGCAGGTGATTTTGGCGTGTCCGGCAGGTGGTTCCGGCATGCTCGGCAGGTGGTTCAGGCATGTCTGGTAGGTGGTTCCGGTCTGTCCGCGAGGTGGTTCCGGCGTGTCAGGCACGTGGTTCCGGCATGTGTGACAGGTGGTTCTGGCATGTCCGGCAGGTGATTCTGGATTGTCCACCAAGTGGCTCTGGTGTAACCAGCAGGTGATTCCGGAGTGTACGGCAAGTGGTTCTGGCATAGCTGGCTGGTGATTTTGGGGTGTCCAGCAGGTGGCTCCAGCGAGTCGAGCAAGTTGTTCCGGTGTGCTCAGCAGGTGGTTCAGGCAGGTCCGGCAGGTGTTTCTGGTCTGTCCAGTACGTGGTGCCGGCATGTCCGGCACGTGCTTCCAGTATGTTTGAGAGGTGGTTCCTACCTTCCCGGCGGGAGATTCCGGAGCGTCCGCCATGTGATTCTGGCCTACCTGGCAGGGGATTTTGGCGTCTCTGGCTGGTGGTTCCGGCGAGTCGAAGAGGAGGTTCCGGCGTGCTCGGCAGGTGCATCCGGTGTCTCTGGCACGTCATTCTGGCACGCTCGAGAGGTGGTTCCGGCATGCCTGACAGGTGATTCCGGAGTGTCCGACAAGGGGTTCTGGCACGTCTGAGAGGTGGTTCCGGCATACCCTGCAGGTGATTCTGGCTTGTCTGCCGAGTGGTGCTGGCGTAGCCATCAGGTGATTTTGGCGTGTCCAGCAGGTGGCTCCAGCGAGTAGAGCAGGTTGTTCCAGCGTACTCAGCAGGTGGTTCAGGCGGGTCTGGCAGGTGGTTCCGGTCTCTCTAGTAGGTGGTTCCGGCGTGTCCGGCACGTGCTTCTGGCACGTCTGAGAGCTGGTTCCGGCATGCCCGGCGGGTGATTCCATAGAGTCCGCCACGTGGTTCTGGCCTAGCTGACAGGTGATTTTGGCGTCCCCGGCAGGTGGTTACAGCGAGTTGAGCAGGAGGTTCCGGCATGCTCGGCAGTTGCATCCGGTGTCTCTGGCACGTGGTTCTGGCACGTCTGACATTTGGTTGCATCATGTCTGGCAGGTGATTCCGGAGTGTCCGGCAAGAGGTTCTGGTGTAGCCGGCAGGTGATTTTGGCATGTCCGGCAGGTGTTTCTGGCGAGCTGTTCAGGTGGTTCCGGTGTTCTTGGCAGGTGATTCTGGCGTGTCCAGCAGGTGGTTCCGGTCTGTCCGGTAATGGGTTCCGTCATGTGCCGCACGTGGTTCTGGCACGTCTGAGAGGTGGTTCCCGCATGCCCGGCAGGTGCTCCAGGAGAGTCCTACAAGTGGTTCTGGCCTAGCCCGCAGGTGGTTTTGGCGTGTCCGGCAGGTGGTTCCGGCATGCTCGGCAGGTGGTTCAGGCATGTCTGGTAGGTGGTTCCGGTCTGTCCGCGAGGTGGTTCCGGCGTGTCAGGCACGTGGTTCCGGCATGTGTGACAGGTGGTTCTGGCATGTCCGGCAGGTGATTCTGGATTGTCCACCAAGTGGCTCTGGTGTAACCAGCAGGTGATTCCGGAGTGTACGGCAAGTGGTTCTGGCATAGCTGGCTGGTGATTTTGGGGTGTCCAGCAGGTGGCTCCAGCGAGTCGAGCAAGTTGTTCCGGTGTGCTCAGCAGGTGGTTCAGGCAGGTCCGGCAGGTGTTTCTGGTCTGTCCAGTACGTGGTGCCGGCATGTCCGGCACGTGCTTCCAGTATGTTTGAGAGGTGGTTCCTACCTTCCCGGCGGGAGATTCCGGAGCGTCCGCCATGTGATTCTGGCCTACCTGGCAGGGGATTTTGGCGTCTCTGGCTGGTGGTTCCGGCGAGTCGAAGAGGAGGTTCCGGCGTGCTCGGCAGGTGCATCCGGTGTCTCTGGCACGTCATTCTGGCACGCTCGAGAGGTGGTTCCGGCATGCCTGACAGGTGATTCCGGAGTGTCCGACAAGGGGTTCTGGCACGTCTGAGAGGTGGTTCCGGCATACCCTGCAGGTGATTCTGGCTTGTCTGCCGAGTGGTGCTGGCGTAGCCATCAGGTGATTTTGGCGTGTCCAGCAGGTGGCTCCAGCGAGTAGAGCAGGTTGTTCCAGCGTACTCAGCAGGTGGTTCAGGCGGGTCTGGCAGGTGGTTCCGGTCTCTCTAGTAGGTGGTTCCGGCGTGTCCGGCACGTGCTTCTGGCACGTCTGAGAGCTGGTTCCGGCATGCCCGGCGGGTGATTCCATAGAGTCCGCCACGTGGTTCTGGCCTAGCTGACAGGTGATTTTGGCGTCCCCGGCAGGTGGTTACAGCGAGTTGAGCAGGAGGTTCCGGCATGCTCGGCAGTTGCATCCGGTGTCTCTGGCACGTGGTTCTGGCACGTCTGACATTTGGTTGCATCATGTCTGGCAGGTGATTCCGGAGTGTCCGGCAAGAGGTTCTGGTGTAGCCGGCAGGTGATTTTGGCATGTCCGGCAGGTGTTTCTGGCGAGCTGTTCAGGTGGTTCCGGTGTTCTTGGCAGGTGATTCTGGCGTGTCCAGCAGGTGGTTCCGGTCTGTCCGGTAATGGGTTCCGTCATGTGCCGCACGTGGTTCTGGCACGTCTGAGAGGTGGTTCCCGCATGCCCGGCAGGTGCTCCAGGAGAGTCCTACAAGTGGTTCTGGCCTAGCCCGCAGGTGATTTTGGCGTGTCCGGCAGGTGGTTCCGGCATGCTCGGCAGGTGGTTCAGGCATGTCTGGTAGGTGGTTCCGGTCTGTCCGCGAGGTGGTTCCGGCGTGTCAGGCACGTGGTTCCGGCATGTGTGACAGGTGGTTCTGGCATGTCCGGCAGGTGATTCTGGATTGTCCACCAAGTGGCTCTGGTGTAACCAGCAGGTGATTCCGGAGTGTACGGCAAGTGGTTCTGGCATAGCTGGCTGGTGATTTTGGGGTGTCCAGCAGGTGGCTCCAGCGAGTCGAGCAAGTTGTTCCGGTGTGCTCAGCAGGTGGTTCAGGCAGGTCCGGCAGGTGTTTCTGGTCTGTCCAGTACGTGGTGCCGGCATGTCCGGCACGTGCTTCCAGTATGTTTGAGAGGTGGTTCCTACCTTCCCGGCGGGAGATTCCGGAGCGTCCGCCATGTGATTCTGGCCTACCTGGCAGGGGATTTTGGCGTCTCTGGCTGGTGGTTCCGGCGAGTCGAAGAGGAGGTTCCGGCGTGCTCGGCAGGTGCATCCGGTGTCTCTGGCACGTCATTCTGGCACGCTCGAGAGGTGGTTCCGGCATGCCTGACAGGTGATTCCGGAGTGTCCGACAAGGGGTTCTGGCACGTCTGAGAGGTGGTTCCGGCATACCCTGCAGGTGATTCTGGCTTGTCTGCCGAGTGGTGCTGGCGTAGCCATCAGGTGATTTTGGCGTGTCCAGCAGGTGGCTCCAGCGAGTAGAGCAGGTTGTTCCAGCGTACTCAGCAGGTGGTTCAGGCGGGTCTGGCAGGTGGTTCCGGTCTCTCTAGTAGGTGGTTCCGGCGTGTCCGGCACGTGCTTCTGGCACGTCTGAGAGCTGGTTCCGGCATGCCCGGCGGGTGATTCCATAGAGTCCGCCACGTGGTTCTGGCCTAGCTGACAGGTGATTTTGGCGTCCCCGGCAGGTGGTTACAGCGAGTTGAGCAGGAGGTTCCGGCATGCTCGGCAGTTGCATCCGGTGTCTCTGGCACGTGGTTCTGGCACGTCTGACATTTGGTTGCATCATGTCTGGCAGGTGATTCCGGAGTGTCCGGCAAGAGGTTCTGGTGTAGCCGGCAGGTGATTTTGGCATGTCCGGCAGGTGTTTCTGGCGAGCTGTTCAGGTGGTTCCGGTGTTCTTGGCAGGTGATTCTGGCGTGTCCAGCAGGTGGTTCCGGTCTGTCCGGTAATGGGTTCCGTCATGTGCCGCACGTGGTTCTGGCACGTCTGAGAGGTGGTTCCCGCATGCCCGGCAGGTGCTCCAGGAGAGTCCTACAAGTGGTTCTGGCCTAGCCCGCAGGTGGTTTTGGCGTGTCCGGCAGGTGGTTCCGGCATGCTCGGCAGGTGGTTCAGGCATGTCTGGTAGGTGGTTCCGGTCTGTCCGCGAGGTGGTTCCGGCGTGTCAGGCACGTGGTTCCGGCATGTGTGACAGGTGGTTCTGGCATGTCCGGCAGGTGATTCTGGATTGTCCACCAAGTGGCTCTGGTGTAACCAGCAGGTGATTCCGGAGTGTACGGCAAGTGGTTCTGGCATAGCTGGCTGGTGATTTTGGGGTGTCCAGCAGGTGGCTCCAGCGAGTCGAGCAAGTTGTTCCGGTGTGCTCAGCAGGTGGTTCAGGCAGGTCCGGCAGGTGTTTCTGGTCTGTCCAGTACGTGGTGCCGGCATGTCCGGCACGTGCTTCCAGTATGTTTGAGAGGTGGTTCCTACCTTCCCGGCGGGGAGATTCCGGAGCGTCCGCCATGTGATTCTGGCCTACCTGGCAGGGGATTTTGGCGTCTCTGGCTGGTGGTTCCGGCGAGTCGAAGAGGAGGTTCCGGCGTGCTCGGCAGGTGCATCCGGTGTCTCTGGCACGTCATTCTGGCACGCTCGAGAGGTGGTTCCGGCATGCCTGACAGGTGATTCCGGAGTGTCCGACAAGGGGTTCTGGCACGTCTGAGAGGTGGTTCCGGCATACCCTGCAGGTGATTCTGGCTTGTCTGCCGAGTGGTGCTGGCGTAGCCATCAGGTGATTTTGGCGTGTCCAGCAGGTGGCTCCAGCGAGTAGAGCAGGTTGTTCCAGCGTACTCAGCAGGTGGTTCAGGCGGGTCTGGCAGGTGGTTCCGGTCTCTCTAGTAGGTGGTTCCGGCGTGTCCGGCACGTGCTTCTGGCACGTCTGAGAGCTGGTTCCGGCATGCCCGGCGGGTGATTCCATAGAGTCCGCCACGTGGTTCTGCCTAGCTGACAGGTGATTTTGGCGTCCCCGGCAGGTGGTTACAGCGAGTTGAGCAGGAGGTTCCGGCATGCTCGGCAGTTGCATCCGGTGTCTCTGGCACGTGGTTCTGGCACGTCTGACATTTGGTTGCATCATGTCTGGCAGGTGATTCCGGAGTGTCCGGCAAGAGGTTCTGGTGTAGCCGGCAGGTGATTTTGGCATGCCCGGCAGGTGTTTCTGGCGAGCTGTTCAGGTGGTTCCGGTGTTCTTGGCAGGTGATTCTGGCGTGTCCAGCAGGTGGTTCCGGTCTGTCCGGTATTGGTTCCGTCATGTGCCGCACGTGGTCTGGCACGTCTGAGAGGTGGTTCCCGCATGCCCGGCAGGTGCTCCAGGAGAGTCCTACAAGTGGTTCTGGCCTAGCCCGCAGGTGGTTTTGGCGTGTCCGGCAGGTGGTTCCGGCATGCTCGGCAGGTGGTTCAGGCATGTCTGGTAGGTGGTTCCGGTCTGTCCGCGAGGTGGTTCCGGCGTGTCAGGCACAGTGGTTCCGGCAATGTGTGACAGGTGGTTCTGGCATGTCCGGCAGGTGATCTGGATTGTCCACCAAGTGGCTCTGGTGTAACCAGCAGGTGATTCCGGAGTGTACGGCAAGTGGTTCTGGCATAGCTGGCTGGTGATTTTGGGGTGTCCAGCAGGTGGCTCCAGCGAGTCGAGCAAGTTGTTCCGGTGTGCTCAGCAGGTGGTTCAGGCAGGTCCGGCAGGTGTTTCTGGTCTGTCCAGTACGTGGTGCCGGCATGTCCGGCACGTGCTTCCAGTATGTTTGAGAGGTGGTTCCTACCTTCCCGGCGGGAGATTCCGGAGCGTCCGCCATGTGATTCTGGCCTACCTGGCAGGGGATTTTGGCGTCTCTGGCTGGTGGTTCCGGCGAGTCGAAGAGGAGGTTCCGGCGTGCTCGGCAGGTGCATCCGGTGTCTCTGGCACGTCATTCTGGCACGCTCGAGAGGTGGTTCCGGCATGCCTGACAGGTGATTCCGGAGTGTCCGACAAGGGGTTCTGGCACGTCTGAGAGGTGGTTCCGGCATACCCTGCAGGTGATTCTGGCTTGTCTGCCGAGTGGTGCTGGCGTAGCCATCAGGTGATTTTGGCGCGTCCAGCAGGTGGCTCCAGCGAGTAGAGCAGGTTGTTCCAGCGTACTCAGCAGGTGGTTCAGGCGGGTCTGGCAGGTGGTTCCGGTCTCTCTAGTAGGTGGTTCCGGCGTGTCCGGCACGTGCTTCTGCACGTCTGAGAGCTGGTTCCGGCATGCCCGGCGGGTGATTCCATAGAGTCCGCCACGTGGTTCTGGCCTAGCTGACAGGTGATTTTGGCGTCCCCGGCAGGTGGTTACAGCGAGTTGAGCAGGAGGTTCCGGCATGCTCGGCAGTTGCATCCGGTGTCTCTGGCACGTGGTTCTGGCACGTCTGACATTTGGTTGCATCATGTCTGGCAGGTGATTCCGGAGTGTCCGGCAAGAGGTTCTGGTGTAGCCGGCAGGTGATTTTGGCATGCCCGGCAGGTGTTTCTGGCGAGCTGTTCAGGTGGTTCCGGTGTTCTTGGCAGGTGATTCTGGCGTGTCCAGCAGGTGGTTCCGGTCTGTCCGGTAATGGGTTCCGTCATGTGCCGCACGTGGTTCTGGCACGTCTGAGAGGTGGTTCCCGCATGCCCGGCAGGTGCTCCAGGAGAGTCCTACAAGTGGTTCTGGCCTAGCCCGCAGGTGGTTTTGGCGTGTCCGGCAGGTGGTTCCGGCATGCTCGGCAGGTGGTTCAGGCATGTCTGGTAGGTGGTTCCGGTCTGTCCGCGAGGTGGTTCCGGCGTGTCAGGCACGTGGTTCCGGCATGTGTGACAGGTGGTTCTGGCATGTCCGGCAGGTGATTCTGGATTGTCCACCAAGTGGCTCTGGTGTAACCAGCAGGTGATTCCGGAGTGTACGGCAAGTGGTTCTGGCATAGCTGGCTGGTGATTTTGGGGTGTCCAGCAGGTGGCTCCAGCGAGTCGAGCAAGTTGTTCCGGTGTGCTCAGCAGGTGGTTCAGGCAGGTCCGGCAGGTGTTTCTGGTCTGTCCAGTACGTGGTGCCGGCATGTCCGGCACGTGCTTCCAGTATGTTTGAGAGGTGGTTCCTACCTTCCCGGCGGGAGATTCCGGAGCGTCCGCCATGTGATTCTGGCCTACCTGGCAGGGGATTTTGGCGTCTCTGGCTGGTGGTTCCGGCGAGTCGAAGAGGAGGTTCCGGCGTGCTCGGCAGGTGCATCCGGTGTCTCTGGCACGTCATTCTGGCACGCTCGAGAGGTGGTTCCGGCATGCCTGACAGGTGATTCCGGAGTGTCCGACAAGGGGTTCTGGCACGTCTGAGAGGTGGTTCCGGCATACCCTGCAGGTGATTCTGGCTTGTCTGCCGAGTGGTGCTGGCGTAGCCATCAGGTGATTTTGGCGCGTCCAGCAGGTGGCTCCAGCGAGTAGAGCAGGTTGTTCCAGCGTACTCAGCAGGTGGTTCAGGCGGGTCTGGCAGGTGGTTCCGGTCTCTCTAGTAGGTGGTTCCGGCGTGTCCGGCACGTGCTTCTGGCACGTCTGAGAGCTGGTTCCGGCATGCCCGGCGGGTGATTCCATAGAGTCCGCCACGTGGTTCTGGCCTAGCTGACAGGTGATTTTGGCGTCCCCGGCAGGTGGTTACAGCGAGTTGAGCAGGAGGTTCCGGCATGCTCGGCAGTTGCATCCGGTGTCTCTGGCACGTGGTTCTGGCACGTCTGACATTTGGTTGCATCATGTCTGGCAGGTGATTCCGGAGTGTCCGGCAAGAGGTTCTGGTGTAGCCGGCAGGTGATTTTGGCATGCCCGGCAGGTGTTTCTGGCGAGCTGTTCAGGTGGTTCCGGTGTTCTTGGCAGGTGATTCTGGCGTGTCCAGCAGGTGGTTCCGGTCTGTCCGGTAATGGGTTCCGTCATGTGCCGCACGTGGTTCTGGCACGTCTGAGAGGTGGTTCCCGCATGCCCGGCAGGTGCTCCAGGAGAGTCCTACAAGTGGTTCTGGCCTAGCCCGCAGGTGGTTTTGGCGTGTCCGGCAGGTGGTTCCGGCATGCTCGGCAGGTGGTTCAGGCATGTCTGGTAGGTGGTTCCGGTCTGTCCGCGAGGTGGTTCCGGCGTGTCAGGCACGTGGTTCCGGCATGTGTGACAGGTGGTTCTGGCATGTCCGGCAGGTGATTCTGGATTGTCCACCAAGTGGCTCTGGTGTAACCAGCAGGTGATTCCGGAGTGTACGGCAAGTGGTTCTGGCATAGCTGGCTGGTGATTTTGGGGTGTCCAGCAGGTGGCTCCAGCGAGTCGAGCAAGTTGTTCCGGTGTGCTCAGCAGGTGGTTCAGGCAGGTCCGCAGGTGTTTCTGGTCTGTCCAGTACGTGGTGCCGGCATGTCCGGCACGTGCTTCCAGTATGTTTGAGAGGTGGTTCCTACCTTCCCGGCGGGAGATTCCGGAGCGTCCGCCATGTGATTCTGGCCTACCTGGCAGGGGATTTTGGCGTCTCTGGCTGGTGGTTCCGGCGAGTCGAAGAGGAGGTTCCGGCGTGCTCGGCAGGTGCATCCGGTGTCTCTGGCACGTCATTCTGGCACGCTCGAGAGGTGGTTCCGGCATGCCTGACAGGTGATTCCGGAGTGTCCGACAAGGGGTTCTGGCACGTCTGAGAGGTGGTTCCGGCATACCCTGCAGGTGATTCTGGCTTGTCTGCCGAGTGGTGCTGGCGTAGCCATCAGGTGATTTTGGCGTGTCCAGCAGGTGGCTCCAGCGAGTAGAGCAGGTTGTTCCAGCGTACTCAGCAGGTGGTTCAGGCGGGTCTGGCAGGTGGTTCCGGTCTCTCTAGTAGGTGGTTCCGGCGTGTCCGGCACGTGCTTCTGGCACGTCTGAGAGCTGGTTCCGGCATGCCCGGCGGGTGATTCCATAGAGTCCGCCACGTGGTTCTGGCCTAGCTGACAGGTGATTTTGGCGTCCCCGGCAGGTGGTTACAGCGAGTTGAGCAGGAGGTTCCGGCATGCTCGGCAGTGCATCCGGTGTCTCTGGCACGTGGTTCTGGCACGTCTGACATTTGGTTGCATCATGTCTGGCAGGTGATTCCGGAGTGTCCGGCAAGAGGTTCTGGTGTAGCCGGCAGGTGATTTTGGCATGCCCGGCAGGTGTTTCTGGCGAGCTGTTCAGGTGGTTCCGGTGTTCTTGGCAGGTGATTCTGGCGTGTCCAGCAGGTGGTTCCGGTCTGTCCGGTAATGGGTTCCGTCATGTGCCGCACGTGGTTCTGGCACGTCTGAGAGGTGGTTCCCGCATGCCCGGCAGGTGCTCCAGGAGAGTCCTACAAGTGGTTCTGGCCTAGCCCGCAGGTGGTTTTGGCGTGTCCGGCAGGTGGTTCCGGCATGCTCGGCAGGTGGTTCAGGCATGTCTGGTAGGTGGTTCCGGTCTGTCCGCGAGGTGGTTCCGGCGTGTCAGGCACGTGGTTCCGGCATGTGTGACAGGTGGTTCTGGCATGTCCGGCAGGTGATTCTGGATTGTCCACCAAGTGGCTCTGGTGTAACCAGCAGGTGATTCCGGAGTGTACGGCAAGTGGTTCTGGCATAGCTGGCTGGTGATTTTGGGGTGTCCAGCAGGTGGCTCCAGCGAGTCGAGCAAGTTGTTCCGGTGTGCTCAGCAGGTGGTTCAGGCAGGTCCGGCAGGTGTTTCTGGTCTGTCCAGTACGTGGTGCCGGCATGTCCGGCACGTGCTTCCAGTATGTTTGAGAGGTGGTTCCTACCTTCCCGGCGGGAGATTCCGGAGCGTCCGCCATGTGATTCTGGCCTACCTGGCAGGGGATTTTGGCGTCTCTGGCTGGTGGTTCCGGCGAGTCGAAGAGGAGGTTCCGGCGTGCTCGGCAGGTGCATCCGGTGTCTCTGGCACGTCATTCTGGCACGCTCGAGAGGTGGTTCCGGCATGCCTGACAGGTGATTCCGGAGTGTCCGACAAGGGGTTCTGGCACGTCTGAGAGGTGGTTCCGGCATACCCTGCAGGTGATTCTGGCTTGTCTGCCGAGTGGTGCTGGCGTAGCCATCAGGTGATTTTGGCGTGTCCAGCAGGTGGCTCCAGCGAGTAGAGCAGGTTGTTCCAGCGTACTCAGCAGGTGGTTCAGGCGGGTCTGGCAGGTGGTTCCGGTCTCTCTAGTAGGTGGTTCCGGCGTGTCCGGCACGTGCTTCTGGCACGTCTGAGAGCTGGTTCCGGCATGCCCGGCGGGTGATTCCATAGAGTCCGCCACGTGGTTCTGGCCTAGCTGACAGGTGATTTTGGCGTCCCCGGCAGGTGGTTACAGCGAGTTGAGCAGGAGGTTCCGGCATGCTCGGCAGTTGCATCCGGTGTCTCTGGCACGTGGTTCTGGCACGTCTGACATTTGGTTGCATCATGTCTGGCAGGTGATTCCGGAGTGTCCGGCAAGAGGTTCTGGTGTAGCCGGCAGGTGATTTTGGCATGCCCGGCAGGTGTTTCTGGCGAGCTGTTCAGGTGGTTCCGGTGTTCTTGGCAGGTGATTCTGGCGTGTCCAGCAGGTGGTTCCGGTCTGTCCGGTAATGGGTTCCGTCATGTGCCGCACGTGGTTCTGGCACGTCTGAGAGGTGGTTCCCGCATGCCCGGCAGGTGCTCCAGGAGAGTCCTACAAGTGGTTCTGGCCTAGCCCGCAGGTGGTTTTGGCGTGTCCGGCAGGTGGTTCCGGCATGCTCGGCAGGTGGTTCAGGCATGTCTGGTAGGTGGTTCCGGTCTGTCCGCGAGGTGGTTCCGGCGTGTCAGGCACGTGGTTCCGGCATGTGTGACAGGTGGTTCTGGCATGTCCGGCAGGTGATTCTGGATTGTCCACCAAGTGGCTCTGGTGTAACCAGCAGGTGATTCCGGAGTGTACGGCAAGTGGTTCTGGCATAGCTGGCTGGTGATTTTGGGGGTGTCCAGCAGGTGGCTCCAGCGAGTCGAGCAAGTTGTTCCGGTGTGCTCAGCAGGTGGTTCAGGCAGGTCCGGCAGGTGTTTCTGGTCTGTCCAGTACGTGGTGCCGGCATGTCCGGCACGTGCTTCCAGTATGTTTGAGAGGTGGTTCCTACCTTCCCGGCGGGAGATTCCGGAGCGTCCGCCATGTGATTCTGGCCTACCTGGCAGGGATTTTGGCGTCTCTGGCTGGTGGTTCCGGCGAGTCGAAGAGGAGGTTCCGGCGTGCTCGGCAGGTGCATCCGGTGTCTCTGGCACGTCATTCTGGCACGCTCGAGAGGTGGTTCCGGCATGCCTGACAGGTGATTCCGGAGTGTCCGACAAGGGGTTCTGGCACGTCTGAGAGGTGGTTCCGGCATACCCTGCAGGTGATTCTGGCTTGTCTGCCGAGTGGTGCTGGCGTAGCCATCAGGTGATTTTGGCGCGTCCAGCAGGTGGCTCCAGCGAGTAGAGCAGGTTGTTCCAGCGTACTCAGCAGGTGGTTCAGGCGGGTCTGGCAGGTGGTTCCGGTCTCTCTAGTAGGTGGTTCCGGCGTGTCCGGCACGTGCTTCTGGCACGTCTGAGAGCTGGTTCCGGCATGCCCGGCGGGTGATTCCATAGAGTCCGCCACGTGGTTCTGGCCTAGCTGACAGGTGATTTTGGCGTCCCCGGCAGGTGGTTACAGCGAGTTGAGCAGGAGGTTCCGGCATGCTCGGCAGTTGCATCCGGTGTCTCTGGCACGTGGTTCTGGCACGTCTGACATTTGGTTGCATCATGTCTGGCAGGTGATTCCGGAGTGTCCGGCAAGAGGTTCTGGTGTAGCCGGCAGGTGATTTTGGCATGCCCGGCAGGTGTTTCTGGCGAGCTGTTCAGGTGGTTCCGGTGTTCTGGCAGGTGATTCTGGCGTGTCCAGCAGGTGGTTCCGGTCTGTCCGGTAATGGGTTCCGTCATGTGCCGCACGTGGTTCTGGCACGTCTGAGAGGTGGTTCCCGCATGCCCGGCAGGTGCTCCAGGAGAGTCCTACAAGTGGTTCTGGCCTAGCCCGCAGGTGGTTTTGGCGTGTCCGGCAGGTGGTTCCGGCATGCTCGGCAGGTGGTTCAGGCTGGTCTGGTAGGTGGTTCCGGTCTGTCCGCGAGGTGGTTCCGGCGTGTCAGGCACGTGGTTCCGGCATGTGTGACAGGTGGTTCTGGCATGTCCGGCAGGTGATTCTGGATTGTCCACCAAGTGGCTCTGGTGTAACCAGCAGGTGATTCCGGAGTGTACGGCAAGTGGTTCTGGCATAGCTGGCTGGTGATTTTGGGGTGTCCAGCAGGTGGCTCCAGCGAGTCGAGCAAGTTGTTCCGGTGTGCTCAGCAGGTGGTTCAGGCAGGTCCGGCAGGTGTTTCTGGTCTGTCCAGTACGTGGTGCCGGCATGTCCGGCACGTGCTTCCAGTATGTTTGAGAGGTGGTTCCTACCTTCCCGGCGGGAGATTCCGGAGCGTCCGCCATGTGATTCTGGCCTACCTGGCAGGGGATTTTGGCGTCTCTGGCTGGTGGTTCCGGCGAGTCGAAGAGGAGGTTCCGGCGTGCTCGGCAGGTGCATCCGGTGTCTCTGGCACGTCATTCTGGCACGCTCGAGAGGTGGTTCCGGCATGCCTGACAGGTGATTCCGGAGTGTCCGACAAGGGGTTCTGGCACGTCTGAGAGGTGGTTCCGGCATACCCTGCAGGTGATTCTGGCTTGTCTGCCGAGTGGTGCTGGCGTAGCCATCAGGTGATTTTGGCGCGTCAGCAGGTGGCTCCAGCGAGTAGAGCAGGTTGTTCCAGCGTACTCAGCAGGTGGTTCAGGCGGGTCTGGCAGGTGGTTCCGGTCTCTCTAGTAGGTGGTTCCGGCGTGTCCGGCACGTGCTTCTGGCACGTCTGAGAGCTGGTTCCGGCATGCCCGGCGGGTGATTCCATAGAGTCCGCCACGTGGTTCTGGCCTAGCTGACAGGTGATTTTGGCGTCCCCGGCAGGTGGTTACAGCGAGTTGAGCAGGAGGAAAAAAAAATGCTCGGCAGTTGCATCCGGTGT